>NW_007727692.1:73536-114167 GCF_000696425.1 Galeopterus variegatus | reverse complement strand
GGGGAAGAAGATATAACAACTATACTTTTTTGAAGTTGTTACAACAAGCAAATGGAAAGGACATTCTTGGGGGGGGAGGGGAAAGAGGGAGGAGGGAGGGAGTTGTCGGTGATGGGCCATAATAATCATATACATTGTATATTGACAAAATAAAAATTTAACGAAAAAAAAAAAGAATACACTTTCTTCTCATCAGCTCACAGTACATTCTCCAGGATAGACCATATATTAGGTCACAAACCTAGTCTCAGCAAATTTTAAAAAATTGAAATCATTCCAACAATCTTTTTGATCACAATGGACTAAAACTGGATATAAACAATAAGCAAAATGCTGGAAGCTATACAAATACATGTAAAATAAATAATAGGCTCCTGAATGACCTATGGGTCCAAGAAGAAATTAAATAGGAAATCAAAAAATTCCTAGAAACTAATGAAAATAAAGCTAAATCATACCAAAACCTCTGGGATACTTCAAAAGCAGTACTGAGAGGCAAATTTATTGCAGTAAATGCTTATATCAAAAAAATGGGAAGACTTCAAATAAACGACCTAACACTATACCTCAAAGAACTTGAAAACAACAACAATCCAAACCTAAAGGCAGTAGACGGGAAGAAATAATTAAGATCAGAGCAGAACTAAATGAAATAGAGACCCAAAAAACAATAAAAAAGATCAACAAAACTAAAAGTTGGTTTTTCGTGAAGATAAACAAAACAGACACACTGTTAGCTGGATTAACAAAAAAAGGAGAGAAGAAGACCTGAATAGCAAAAATTAGAAATGAAAAGGGAGACATTACAACTGATGCCACAGAAATACAAAGAATCATTAGAGACTATTATAAACAACTGTATGACAACAAATTTAAAAATCTGGAAGATATGGATAAGTTTCTAGACACATATAAATTACCAAGACCAAATCAAGAAGAGATAGAAAACCTGAACAGACCAATAACAAGCAAGGAGATTGAAGTGGTAATTAGCAATCTTCCAACAAAAAAAAAAGTCCAGGTCCAGATGGCCTTACAGTCAATTCTATCAAACTGTTAAAGAGGAGTTAATACCAATTCTCCTCAAACTATTCCAAACAATTGAAACAAATGCTACTCCCCCAAACTCATTCTATGAGGCCAACATAACTCTGATACCAAAACCAGATAAAGACACAACAAAAAAGAAAATTATAGGCCAATATCCTTGATGAACCTAGATGCTAAAATCCTCAACAAAATATTAGCAATCAGAATACAGCAACATATTAAAAAAATTATACACTATGATCAAATGGGATTCATACCAGGGATGCAAGGATGGTTCAACATACGAAAGTCAATAAGTGTGATACATGACATCAACAAGCTCAAGGACAAAGACCATATGATCATCTCAATAGATGCTGAAAAAGCATTTGACAAAATTCAACATCCCTTCATGATAAAGACTCTCAACAAACTAGGTATAGAAGGAAAATATCTTAACACAATAAAAGCCATTTATGACAAGCCCACCACCACCAGTATTATTCTGAATGGGGAAAAATTGAAAGCCTTCCCCTTAAGGACAGGAACAAAACAAGTATGTCCACTCTTACCACTTCTATTCAACATAGTACTGGAGGTGCTAGCTAGAGCAGTCAAGAATAAGAAATAAAGGGAATCCAGGTTGGAAAAGACAAAGCCAAACTTTCCCTATTTGCAGATGACATGATACTATATATACAAAAACCTAAAGACTCTATCAAAAAAACTACTAGGGCTAGTTAATAACTTTAGTGACATTGCAGGATACAAAATGAATACCCCCAAATCAGTAGTATTTATATACTCAAATAATGAACTAACAGAAAGGGAAATAAAGTAAGCCTATTTACACTTGTCACCAAAAAAAATATGATACCTAGGGATCAATTTAACCAAGGAGGTGAAAGACCTCTATGATGAGAATTACAAACCACTTCTGAAAGAAATTAAAGAAGACACAAAAAGATGGAAAGATATTCCATGCTCTTGGATTGGAAGAATTAACACTGTGAAAATGTCTATACTACCCAAAGCGATCTACAGATTCAATGCAATCCCCATCAAAATACCGATGACATACTTCACAGAAATGGAAAAAACAATTTTCACTTTCATGTGGAAAATCAAAAGACCTCGAATAGCCAAAGCAATCCTGAGCAAAAAAAACCAAGTTGGAGGCATAACTCTGCCTGACTTCAAATTATACTACAAGGCTGTTGTAACCAAAACAGCATGGTACTGGTATAAAAATATACATTCAGACCAGTGGAGTAGAATAGAAAACTCAGAAATCACTCCTCAGGCTTATAGCCATCTGATAGTAGACAAAGGCAACAAAAATCTACATTGGGGAAAAGATTGCCTCTTCAACAAGTGGTGCTGAGAAATCTGGACATACATATGCAGAAGAATGAAACTAGATATGTATCTCTCACCATACACTAAAATCAACTCAAAATGGATTAAAGACCTAGGTATAAGACCTGAAACTGTAAAATTACTAAGGGAAAATATAGGTGAAATACTTCAGCAGTTCGGTCAGGGCACAGGCTTTATGAATATGAGCCCGAATGCACAAGCAACAAAAGAAAAAATAAACAAATGGGACTATATCAAACTAAAAGATTCTGCGCAGCAAAAGAAACAATCAACAGAGTGAAAAGACAACCTACAGAGTGGGAGAAAGTTTTTGTTAGCTATGCATCTGACAAGGGACTAACATCCAGAATATACACAGAAGTTAAGCAATTATACAGTAAAAAAATAAATGACCCAATTACAAAATGGGCAAAGGAGCTGAATAGACATTTTTCAAAGGAAGATATACAAATGGCCAACAGATACATGAAAAGATGCTCGACATCACTAGTCATCAGGGAAATGCAAATTAAAACCACACTGAGATACCACCTCACTCCAGTTAGACTGGCTGTAATCAAAAAGATGGTGAATAACAAATGCTGGTGAAGATGTGGAGAGAAGGGAACACTACTGCACTGTTGGTGTGACTGTAAATTAGTACAACCACTTTCTAAAACAATTTGGAGGTTTCTCAAACAACTACAGATACATCTTCCATATGATCCAGCAATCCCTCTTCTGAGTATATATCCAGAGGAATGGAAGTCATCATATTGAAGAGATATCTACACTTCCATATTTATCGCAGCTCTGTTTACAATAGCCAAGATA
The DNA here is from genome assembly GCF_000696425.1 of Galeopterus variegatus. Taxonomy (NCBI): domain Eukaryota; kingdom Metazoa; phylum Chordata; class Mammalia; order Dermoptera; family Cynocephalidae; genus Galeopterus; species Galeopterus variegatus. The sequence continues at coordinate 110,945 of NW_007727692.1, read as the reverse complement.
AGGAACCAACCTAAATGTCCATCAATAGATGACTGGATAAGGAAACTGTAGTATATATACACTATGGAATACTACTCTGCCATAAAAAAGAATGAAATACACCCATTTGCAACAACATGGATGAACCCGGAGAAACTTAAGTTGAGTGAAACAAGCAAAGCACAGAGGGATAAATACCTCATGTACTCACTCATATGTGGGAGCTAAGAGAGAAAGGAAGGCAGGAAAGAAAGACCACAGTAGTTCCATGTTCTAACAGAGGGATGGAACATTCCTAGGGCTACAAATTGGAGTGGAGGGGTGGGGGGAGGGGAGGGAGGTTGGGGGATAATTGTGAGGGGACAAAGGGTACAAAAGTAATTTCTGGCAATGGGTATGACCCCAGTATGAAACTGACCCTCACATCATGGGCAGGTGGGTGGACAATTAGCTTTGTATCTCATGAATATTCTTAATAAATAAATAATAAAAAAAACAAACAAAAGCCACTCACTTTCAATATATATACATTTGCTAATATATAAATTTACATGTTTTGCTTTAGTAGATTATTTACATTACAAAATATGCAAAAAAATTAGAAAACATGTAAGAATAAACAGAAATAGATATACTAACATTTTTTTCTTGTCTCTTGGCACCATATTACATACCCTAGGTATTTACACCCTTTTGGTGAATACCCTGCTCTAGGGCATGGGAATCCATAAAAGCATTTCAAGTAGGAGAATAATATATATACTGATTTGCATTTTAGGATGCTGTTGCGATTGACCTGATTATCCAGCCTATTGTAATGCCCCAGACATATTAGGTACACAAAACACAGGAAGCAAATATTAGATATCGGGGCAAGCCTAATTCATCACTTCTCCTCCCTTCCAGGCTTTTAGTCTTTTGTGAATAGATACAAGGAATAAAATAGGGATTAAAGGGCAGTATCACTTTTATTGCTAGTAAAGTTGAATTAAAGAGTATGATAAGGCTTCCTACCTCCATACTCAACCCACATGAGCCTGACTTTCCAACCTATTTGTAGCTGGCAGTGATGAAGCTAAGACCAGTCTCTGGTCCTCTTAACAGCATAGAAACTGAAAGCCCAGGAGCCCATTGTGTGTATGACCAAGTCATCCAAAAGAATGAGAGAGAGATGGGCTAACACTGCTGAGACTCCATTACAATGACTTCGCTCCTGGTTAGCAGAGTTGTCAGGTTCTTGTCACCTCATCAATTATATACATATATACATATATATATATATATATATATAAATCCTCCTGTCCTGGCGAGAGCAAGTAAGAGAGCAGAAAGAGAAACTGGAATTATTCTTTATTAGTCCATCTACTCCTGATAGGGGAGAACAGGAATTCCCTAATGGTAAGAAGAAGATAAATAGAAAAGGGTGACACCCCCCCCCCATAGCAAGGAAGAAAACCTGGACAGCTAGAGATTAAACCAAAAATCAAGAAAGTTCTAGGGTTTTATCTTTAGTGCCTTCACTAATGAGATGTGCAGCAACGGGCAAATCACTGTCCTCTCTGGGCTGCAGTCTCTCCATCTGTAAAATAAGAGGTAATAGCAAATGATATCTAAGGGCCCTTGCAGCTCTGACATTTTATGGTTTCTATAAGATATTCAGAAATTATTCTTGAACTGCCTTTGTCAAAAAGCAATAAAATGTAATATAATATTTTAAAATCCACTATTCAAGTACTAATGGACTTAAATGACAAGGGTGTTAGGAGGAACTAAATGAAAAGCTTGGGCTTTCTGACCTAATCAATCAACATAAATGGATGGCAGAAAAGAGCGCAGAGGATGGAATACTGAACATTATCAAGAAATCTGACTTTGAATTAAGGAGTCAAGCAGCAAGAATTTACCATTCGTGAAAGGTCCAGTGTTTAGGATGGTGCGGCACCAGCTTGAGGCAGAGCAGGACAGAGACTCACATGGGCAGATAGTGAATGAAACAAAGGATGAGCAGATCCAGTAATGGAGGGCAATGAGCTCAAGATGTTCTGTGACATGAGAGGCAGAGTCCACGGAGTGCAGCCGTGGTTAGAAAATAGAGACCGCCATGGGGCTCTGCAGACAGAGAGGGGCCAGCAGTCAGAGTATTGGAATAATTTCACAGGTGGTCAGATCTATCCTTCTGAAATCTTTCTTCATCTGTTGGCTACTCTAAATGAGCTACCCTACACTTGGTACTAATTTTAAATGCCTACTTTATATAAAAAACTACTATATGCAGGTACAGATACAGATGGATGATGGAAGATATAGATATATTGATATATATTTGCTAAAGTAAATTTGTGACTGTTCAATAGTGTACTCATGTAATCTAATCTAGCATTATTATTTTGAGGCACAGTATTTTTTTTTCTTTTTTTTTTTTTTTTTTTTGTGACTGGTAAGGGGATCGTAACCCTTGGCTTGGTGTCACCCGCACCACGCTCCGCCAGTGAGTGCACCGGCCATCCCTATATAGGATCCGAACCTGCAGCCTCGGTGCTCCCAGCACCGCTGCACTCCCAGTGCCGCACTCTCCCGAGTGAGCCACGGGTTCAGCCCTTGATGCACAGTTTTTTAATTACTGTAATTTTGAAGTATTTTGTCAGTTAGGGATTGCATTCTTCTCTGTGTAACAGAATAACAGAAAACTAACTACAGCAGCTTTAAAAAAGGAGCTTATCATTCTCATATAAGAAGAAGCTGAAAGCTAAGGTCTAGAGCTGACATTGCCCATGTTGACAATAGGAACAGAGGCTTCTGATGTTTTGCTCAGCTTGAGTGTGGTTTTCATCCTCATGTCATTACTCCGTTGGCAAAATGATCGCTTCACTTCCAGCATTACATTTGTGTTCCAAGCAAGAATAAGAAGGAAGGCAAAGAGTAGAAGGCACGTATGTGAGCTGAGCATGCCTTCTTTTTTGGAGCTTTCCCAGAAGCCCTGCCTAGTGAGATTGGTATGAACAGTGATACATGGCCATTCACAAATGCAAGAGAAGTTGAAAAACATGGTTGATCTGAGCACATTGCCGGGAGTAAGGCAGAGAGCAACCTTAGTAAAAGTAAGAGAAAATTTGGTGTCGATTAGGCAACTAATCAGATCTGCCTCTGTGTGTGTGTGTGTGTGTGTGTGTGTATAAAACCTGGTAGGAAATTTTAATTTTATGCATTCATTTCAAAAATTTTTCTAGAATTTAGTGCAACAACGTTTTCAGGGGGTGTGTTAAAATGAGATTGATTAATTTGTGTTAATTAATAGCTTTATAAAATTGAATAAATGCCTCTCCATTTTTTCAGTCCTAGTTGAAGAGCGAAGCTATTAAAATTCTATAATTTACTTCATATGGTTCTCAAATATTTTTTTCTAGGTTACTTCCTAGGCACTTTACATTTCATTTATTTTTTAGGTTTTTATTATAATTGGTTTTTTCTCAACTGTTTTTAATTGTTTTGCTGATTATAGAAAGGCTGTAAGTTTAATTCATTAATCATTGCCTATCTAACTAACTCTCTGAACTCCTTTATTAGGTTGAATAGATTTTCAGTTCATCCCTTAAATTTTATGTGTAAATAATTATATTATCAGAGGCAGGGCAAGGTGGTGGACTAGAGGTGCCCAACATACTACTCTCCTACAGAAAGGAACCACAGCAAGGAAAAAACAGCTAAGTACAGGGGAGAGCATTGGTGGGAGAGTGTGAGAAGGCAGGGGGAGCCTGGTGAGGATTCTGTGGAGCACAAAAACCCAGCAGGGTGGTAGAGAGGAGAAAGAGGCATGTGGCTTCATCCACTGCTATGTCTCCCAAACCAAGATCAGCCAGGAGGAATTCTCCCTTCTGGTGGGAAGAATCTGCTTAGCCATGAGCACTTCCCAATGGTAACCTTCCTCCTGCTCCTGCTCCAGCCCACCTCCAACACCACCTCAGTTTTCTGTGCTATTGTCTAGTCCCAGAGCCATGGTCCTTCTCCCTGCATAGGAGTTCATCCCGCGCAACACACCCCATCATGCAACCCACATTGACCACACAATGCTGGGCAGTTGTGCAGCTCCAGCCTCCCAGTAACCTGTGTAGCTCCTGCCTTCCAGCCACCTGCAAGGCCCCAGCAGCCACGTGACCCCAATAGCCCTCCTGGGCCTAGTCATGAGCCACCTGTGCAGCCCCAGCCACTCACATGGGCCCAGCAATCTAGCCACCCACATGGCTCCACCTACCCATGTGATCCCAGCCACCCAGCCACCAGTGTGGCCCAATAAAGCCACCCGTGCAGTCCCAACCACCCTGGCTGCCTGTGCAGCCCTAAATATCCAGCTACCCTCACAGGCCCAGCTGCCACAGCCACCCATGTGGCCCCACCCTCATGTGTGGGTCCAGTCATCCAGCTGCACACGCAGCCCCTGCCACTCTGGCTGTCCACATGTCCCCCACCCACCTGCACAGGCCCAGCCACATGCACAAACTCGGTCACAGACAAAGCTGCCAGTGCCTCCCATCCCAGAACTACTGACTCTACCCAGAACTACTGAAACTACTGAGACTACCCAGAACCCAAACTAGAACACCCTGCCCAACATGTAATATATAACAAATCTTCAAGAGGGAGTCTCTCTCCTCAAAAGCCATCCCAGCATAATAGATGAAGCAACCACTTCATGAGCTGACTAGGCATCAACATAGGGATACCAGAAATACAAAAAAAACCCAAGAAAATATGACACCACCAAAAGAACACTATAACTCTCAAATACCAGACCCTATACAACAGGAAACCCTTGAAATGGCTGAAAGTGAATTCTGAATAACAATCTTAAAGAAACTCAGTGAAAGTCAAGAAGATTCCATTAGAAAACACAACGATATGAGAAAAACAATCCAGGACATGAAGGAAGAAATTTACAAAGAGATATGTACCACAAAAAAGAATGTAGCAGAACTCCTGCAACTGAAAGACTCATTCAAAGACATAAAAACTACAATTGAGAGCATAAGCAGTATGCAAGAGCAAGTGGAAGAAAGAATTTCTGATCTTGAAGAAAATCCTTTTGAAATAACCTAAGCAGGGGCCGGCCCGGTGGCACACTGGATAGTGCGCCGCTTGGGAAGCACGGCGGCGCTCCCACCCGAGGGTTCGGATCCCACATACAGACTGGTTCCCGCTCACTGGCTGAGCGAGGCGCGGGAGCAACGCCAAGGGTTGCAATCCCGTTGCCGGTCCCCGGTCCGGTACGGGGGCAACACTGAGGGTTGCGATCCGTTGCTGGACACAGAAAAAGACAAAAAGACAAAAAAAAAAAAAAAAAGAAATAACCTAAGCAGACCAAAAACAAACAGACATAAAAAGAAAAAAGAAAGAAAGAAAAAAAAGGAAAGAACTAAAAGAAAAAAGAATCAAAAGAAATGGAAATGAAGAAAATCTAAGAGAGCTAGCACCTTAATTACATGAACATCTGAATCATGGGTATTCTGGAAGGGGAGGAGAAAGGAAAAGGCATTGAAAAGATATTCAATGAAATAATAGTGCAAAACTTCCCAGGTATTAGAAGAGATATGGACTTCCAGACCCAAGAGGCTCAAAGATTCCCAAACAGATTCAATCCAACAAGATCCTCTCCAAGACACATTGTAGTCAAAATGTCAAAAGTCACAGACAAAGAGAGAATCCTGAAAACAGCAAGAGAAAAGCATCAAGTCATCTATAAGGGAGCCCTCATTAGACTAACAGCAGACTTCTCAGCAGAAGCCATACAGGCCAGAAGAGAATGGGATGATATATTCAAAATACTAAATACTAAAAAATACAAAATACTAAAAGAAAAAAGCTGCCAGCCAAGAATACTGTACCCAGCAAGGCTATCATTCAGGAATAAAGGGGAAGAAAGAACACCACTGGTAGAAGAGATAGGCAAACAAGGAAGAGAAAGAAACTATACATACCACCTCAAAACACCAAAGACAAACAATAAAAGGTAGAAAGGAACAAAAGATATGTAAATCAACTATTAGAGAAGCAATTAAATGTCAGGAATAAGACAATACCTTTAAATAATAACCCTAAGTGTAAATGGATTAAATTCCTCACTGAAAAGACACAGACTAATTGCATTAAAAAATTAGACCCAACTCTATGCTGTCTTCTGGAGACTAACTTCACCTATAAAGACACACACACACTAAAAGTGAAGGAATGGAAAAAGATATTCAACACAAATGGAAACCAAAAATGAACAGGAGTAGCTATTCTTATATTGGATAAAATAGACTTTAAACAAAACAAAAAACATAAAAAGAGAAAGAAGGCCATTACATAATGATAAAGGGATCTTGCCAGCAAGATGTAACAATCATAAATATATATTCACCCAACACTTGAACAACCAGATATATAAATCAAACACTTTTAGACCTAAAGAAAGAGATATATCCCAACATGATAAAAACTGGGGACCTGAACACCTCTCTTAACATTGGACAGATCATCTAGGCAACAAACCAACAGAGAAATGCAGGACTTAAATTACACTTTGAACCAATTAGACTTGGCAGATATCTAGAGAACTTTTCATCTAACAACTACAGAATGTACATGCTTCTCATCAGCACATGGAACATTCTCCAGGATAGACCACATGTTAGGTCACAAATCAAGTCTCAACAAATTTTTAAAAATTGAAATCATTTCAAGTATTTTTTCAGGCCACAATAGATTAAAACTAGAAATCAGTAACAAGCAAAACTCTGGAAACTATTCAAAGACGTGGAAATTAAACAACATGCTTCTGAACAACCTATGGGTCCCAGATGAAATTAAACAAGAAATCGAAAAAATTCTTGAAACTTCTGAAAATAAAGACACATCATACCAAAACCTGTGGGATACAGCAAAAGCAGTACTAAGAGGGAAGTCTATTGCAATAAATGCTTATATCAAAAGAATAGAAAGATTTCAAATGAACAACCTAATACTACATCTAAAAGAATTAGAAAAAAAACAGCAAACCAATTCCCAAATTAGTAGATGGAAAGAAATAAGATCAGAGCAGAACTAAATGAAATAGAGACCCCAAAAATGATACAACAGATCAATGAAATAAAAGGTTGCTCTTTTGAGAAGATAGAAAAATTAGACAAACCATTAGCTAGGACGACTAAAAACAGACCAGAGAAGACCCATATAACAAAATCAGAAATGGAAGAGGAAACTTTACAAGAAATATAACAGAAACACAAGGAATCATTAGACTATTATAAATAACAATATGCCAACAAATTTGAAAAACTGAAGGAAATAGATAAATTTCTGGACTTATAAAGACTACCAACACTGAACCAAGAGACACAGGAAACCTGCAATAACAAGAAACAAGACTGAAGCAGTAATCTGCAGTCTCCCAACAAAGAAAAGCCCAGGACCAGATGGCTTTATTGCTGAACTCTACCAAACCCTTAAAGAGGAATTAACAACAATTGTCTTCAAACTATTCCAAAAAATTGAAATAGAGGTCATTCTCCCAAACTCATTTTATGAGGCCAGCATCACCCCAATACCAAAACTAGACAAAGAAACAACAACAAAAGAAAACTACAGGCCAATATCTCTGATAAACATAGACATAAAAATCCTCAACAAAATATTAGCAAACGGAATACAGCAACACACCAAAAAAATATACACCATGATCAAGTAGATTCATCCCAGGCATGAAGGATGTTTCAATATGCACGAGCCCATAAATGTGATACACCACACCAACAAAATCAAGGATGAAAAACATATGATTATCTGAACAGATGCAGAAAAAGCATTTGACAAAATTCAACATCCCTTCATGATAAAGACTCCCCACAAATTAGGTATAGAAGGAAAATGTCTCAACACAATAAAGCCAAGTATGACAAACCCACCACCAGTATCATCCTGAATGGAATAAAGCTGAAAGCCTTTCCCTTAAAAACAGGAACAAGACAAGGATGCCCACTCTCACCATTCTTGCTTAACACAGAATTGGAAGAACTAGCCAGGGCAATCAGGCAAGAGAAAGAAATAAAAGGCACGCTAATTGTAAAAAAAGAAGTCAAACTGTCCCTGTCTGCAGATGACATAATCCAATTTATAGAAAAACCTAAAGACTCTACCAAAAAACTCTTAGAGCTGATAAATTATTTCAGTAAAGTGGCAGGATAGAAAATCAAAATGCAAAAAATCAGTAGCTTTTTTATGCTTCAATACTGAACTAGCAGAAAAAGAAATTTAAAAAGCAAGCCCATTTACAGTAGCTACCAAAGAAGTAAAATACCCAGAATCAATTTAACCAAGTAGGTGGAAGATATCTAAAATGAGAACTACAATTGCTGCAAAAAGAAATTAAAGAGGACACAAAAAGATAGAGACATTCCATGCTCTTGGACTGGAAGAACAAATATTGTGAAAATGCTCATATTACCTGAAGCAATCTACAGGTTCAGCGCAGTGCCCATTAAATGACATTCTTTACAGAAATAGGAAAATAATCCTAACATTCATATGGAACAACAAAATACCCTGAAAAGACAAAGCAATCTTGAGCAAAAAAAGTAAAGCCACAGGCCTTACACTATCTGATCTCAAATTATTCTACAAAGCTATAGTAACCAAAAGAGCATGGTACTGGCATAAATACAGATACTCAGACAAATGGAACAGAATAGAGAATGCAGAAATCAACCCACATACTTACAGCCAACTGATCTTCAGCAAAGTCACCAAGAACATACAATGGAGAAAAGGCAGCCTCTTCAAAAACTGGTGCTAGGAAAACTGGACATACATAAATAGAAGAAAGAAATTTGACATATGTCAAAATCAATTGAAAATGGATTAAAGACTTAAGTATAAGACCTGAAACTATAAAACTCCTAAAAGAAAACATAAAGGAAACACTTCAGGAAATAGAACCGCACAAAGACTTTATGAACAAGACCCCAAAAGCATAGGCAACAAAAGAAAAAAAATAAACAAGTGAGATTATATCAAACTAAATAGCTTCTGCACAGCAAGAGAAACAATTAACAAAGTGAAAAGACAACCTACAGAATGGGAGAAAATATTTGCAAACCATGCATCTGTCAAGGGATTAACATCCAGAATATATAAGGAACTCAAACAATATAACAGTAAAAAACAAGTAACCCAATTAAAAAATGGGCAAAGGAGCTGAATAAGCCTTTCTCAATGGAAGATATACAAATGGCTAATAGACACATGAAAAAACACTGAATATCACTCAGCATCAGGGAAATGCAAATCAAAACCACATCAAGATATCTCTCCCCTGTTAGACTGACTATTATCAAAGACAGAGAATAACAAATGCTGGTGAGGATGCAGAGAAAGGGAAACCCTCTTACACTATTAATGGGACTGTAAATTAGTGCAGCCATTATGGAAAACAGTATGGACTTTCCTCCAACAGCTACAGATAGAACTGCCATACAACCCAGCAATTCGACTGCTGGTTGTATACCCAAAGGAATAGAAATCATCATGTTGAAGGGATACCTGCACTCCCATGTTTATTGCAGCTATATTTACAATAGCCAAGAGTTGGAACCAACAGAAACATCCACCAACAGACAACTGGATTAGAAAAACATGGTAGACATACTCAATGGAATACTACTCTGCCATAAAAAAGAATGAAATTCTGCTATTCATAGCAACATGTATGAACTTAGAGAAAATTATGTTAAGTGAAATAAGCCAGGCAAAAAAGGAGAAATACCATAAGTACTCACTCATAAGTGGGAGCTAAAAAAATAAACAAATCAAATAAAAAGAAATACAACAATCATAATAATATGTTGAACTTTCAAAAGGAGAGGACAGAATTGAGGTTACCAGAGGTTGGAAAGGGGTAGGGGAGGGGGGAGTTAGCAAGAAATTAGAGGGCCACAAAAAATGATTACATGTGTAATGTTGAATATACTAATTATCCTGATTTGAACAACACCTATTGCACAAGGTATTGATATTCAATGCAGTACCCCACAGATATGTACAATCAATTATGTTTCAATAAAAAATATATTTTTTAAATCATATTATCTACAATTAGTAAAAATCATATCCCTTATTTGCAATCAAACATCTTTATGCTTTTTATTATTACTTGATCTTAGGAATAACAGAGGAAGCTTGCTAAAATAATTCATCAGTTAAATTTTATTAAATGCTTTTTCCATTTATCTAGTAAGATGATTGGTTGTTACTTTCAAATTGTTTAATGGAGTTACATTTTTAATAATTTTTCTGACATTGGACAATCCTTGTATTTCTGTGATAAATTTGAATTATTGTTGTTATTTTGTTATTATCATTTTTAAACTGCTTGATTTAGTACCCTAATATTTTGTTCATTTTGGGTATCAGGATATTACTAGGCTTATAAAACTAGTTGATAGGTTTTATATCTTTTTATATGATCTTGAAATTTTATGTAATATAGGAAATATTTAATCATTGAATGTTTATTAGGCATTTTAACAAAAAATTTGTTTAGTGTTTGCTGTGGTCTGAACGTTTGTGTTTCCCAAAACTCATATGTCAAAATGCTAACCCCCAAGATGATGGTATTAGAAGGTGGGGCCTTTTGGGAGGTGATTAGATATGAGGGTAAAGCTCTCATAAATGGGATTAATGCCTTTATAAAGGAGGCTCAAGGGAGCTCATTATCTCCTTCCACATGTGAGAACATAGCAAGGAGGCAGCATTATCCATGAACCAGGAAAAAGGCCCCTCATTAGACACAAAATCTGTCAGTGCTTTACTTTTGGACTTCCCAGACTCTAGAACTGTGAGAAGTAGATTCCTGTTGTTTATTAGCTACCCAGTTTATGGTATCTTGTTATAGCAGCTGGAATGGAATAAAACAAAAATTAGTAATAGAGAAGTGGAGGTGCTACTGCAACAAATACCTAAAAATGTAGAAGCAGCTTTGGAACCGAGTAATGGGTTAATGGGTAGAGGTTGAAAGAGTTTTGAGGTGCATGCTAGAATAAACCTACATTGCTGTGAATGGATCATAAAGGGTGATTTTAGTAAGGGCTCAACTGAAGAGGGGGCTTGTTGAGAAAGCTTCAGTCTTCTTAGAGAATATACCAGTGGTCATGAACACAATGTTGGGAGACGTATGGTAAAGGCCGTTCTGATGAGATACAGAATACTTACATTATTCCAAAAAGTGTCCTCAAGATGCTTTGCAGTCAATTCCTCCACCTCCAGCCCTAGGCAACTAGTGTTCTGTATTTTGACCCTATAAATTAGTTTTGCTTATTCTAAAATTTCATATAAATGAGAGCTTACTCTATTCACTCTGTATTCTTTTGATCAACATAATGTTTTAGAGAATCATTCATGCTGTTGCAAGGATCAGTATTGTATTCTTTTTAATTGTTGAGTAATATTTCAGTGTAATAGATTACAATTTTTTTATCCATTCAGCTGATGGTGATATTTGGAATATTTTCATTTTGGAGCTATTATGGATAAAACTGCAATAAACATTTGTGTACAGTTTTTTATAAGCAAAATGTTTTGATTTTTGATCAGGAACTTATCAGGAGTAGAATTATTTGGACAAGTAGTAGTATATGTTTAACTTTATAAAAAACTACTGAAATTCTTTCAAAAGTTGTTACACTATTGTACACTATCAACATCAATCCATTAAAGTTCCAGTTGCTCTCAATCCTTGACGAAACTCAGCCTTGTCATTTGTTTTAATTTTGGCCATCTTAGTGGATATGTAGTGATATCTCACTGTGCAATTAATTTGCATTATCCTGAAAACTAATTACCTTGAGCATCTTATTTGTGTCCATTGATCACCCATATATTTTCTTTTGTGATGTATCTGTTTTAATCTTTTGCTAGTTTTTGAATTGAGTTACTTATATTTTGATTATTAAGTTGTAGGAGGGATTTTTGTTTTGTTTTGTTTTTTGTTTGTTTGCTTTTTATTCTGGATATAAGGTCTTTGCCAAATACAATGTTTGTAAATATTGTTCTCAGTCTGCAGCTTAACACTTCATTTTCTTAATGGTATCTTTCTAGGATCAGAAACTTTAAATTGTGATTAAATTCAATTTACCAATTTTCTAAATAGATAATGCTTTTTATGTCCTGTCTAAGAGATCTTTGTCTAGCCCAGTGTCACAATGGAACCAGCCATATTGGCCTTCTTACTCCTTGAAAATACATATCTTACTCTTGCCTCTGAGCTCCTGCAACTGCTATGTTACCTGCTTGGAGTATAAAATCCTCTTCCCCTGGATCTTTGCATAAGCTTATTTTGATCAGCTTTCTGCTCAATGTCACCTCCTCAGAAAAATTCTACTCCTCACAAGTTACTCTACTTTCCCCCATGTTTACTTCTAGAAGTTTTATAGTTTAACTTTTACATTTGGGTTGATGATCTGTTTTGAGTTAATTTTATTATGGTATAAGGTAAGCATCTAAATTCATCTTTTCATATATGGAAATGCAAGTGTCTCTCTCAATATCATTTACTGAAAAGGCTAAAGAATTGTTTTGTCATCTCTGTCAAAAATTAATTGACCATAAATGTAAGGATATAGTTCTGAACTCTAGATTCCGTTCCATTAATGTAATATGTAACCATATTTCAGTACTACAGTATCTTGACTACAGTAGCTTTATAGTAAATTTTGTAATTGAAGAGTGAATTATCCAAATTTGTTCTTGTTCAAAATTGTCTTAATTATTCTGAGTCCTTTGCATTTCCATATAAATTTTAAAATCAGCTTGCCATATTTCTGTAACCAGAAAAAAAAAAGAAAAAGAAAAAAGCCAGCCAAAGTCTGCTAATCTATAAATATGAACTATCTCTCACTTTACTTAGATCTTCTTTAATTTTTCTCAGCAATGTTTTGTAGTTTGCAGTGTACAAGCCTGACACATCTTTTGTTAAATGTATCCCTGATACTTCATTTTTTGTGATACCACTGTGGAAGGAATCGTTTCCTTAATTTTATTTTTGGATTGTTCACTGATAAAATATAGATTGTTCACAATTGTTTTTCATATATTGATCTTATAGTCTGTGATTGCACTGAACATATTTATCAGTTTTTGTTGATTCCTTAGGATTTCCTAAATACAAGAGCATGTCATCTATGAATAAAGATAGTTTTATGACTTCCCTTTCAATCTGGATGCCTTCAATTTTATATATTTATTATGTTTGTATGTATATATTTATGTATTGCCTTGCTGTGCCAGTTAGAAACGCCTTTAATTCTATATATGTATTATGTTTATATGTATATATTTATGTATTGCCTTGCTGTGCCAGTTAGAAACTCCAGTACTATGTCAAAGCAGCAAGAGCAGACATTCTTGCCTTTTCCTTGATCTTTGGAGGAATGCAGACATATTTTATATAACATAGATGACTTTTTCCTCATTTAAAAAAATTCCCTTTATTATTATGAGACAGGAGCCTCATATAAAGTGAAAAATATGAGTTTGATTCTTTTCCCACCTGAGTTTTCAGAGCTGTTTTTGATATCAACCAACAGACAAAATTTTTGTTCATATGCTTTCTCTACCTAGTCCAGCTTAACCTCCAGAAATCATTTTGGTTCAAGCGTTATAAGATAGCTAAAGAGATCAGATCCCCTCCATCGGGTCCCCACCAGACACCAGCATTGATCTCAGGATTTCTCTCTGGTACTCCTGGACACATGACCAGGGTTCACCTGACCCAATGCTGCAAGATAGGAAAAGGAAACAAGAAGAAAAAGAGAATGGTGCAGATGTGTTTTAAACCATCATGAGTTAACTTCTATGAGGGGTCTTCAAAAAGTTCATGGCAAAATAGAATTAAAAGATAATACAAATCTTTCCATGAACTGTTTTGAAGACCCTTTGTATAATCCTGTGGGGAATGATTTCAGCCTAATACATAGTAAGTACTCAAATGGTAGCTCCTAAAGTTAATATTATTACTGCCATTATGAACCTTATCATTATTATTCTTATGTGTTCAGACTACACTTTTTTCTCTGAAAAGGGGCTTGATCCTCCCATTTTTCTAATAAAATAGCCCATTGAAATAAAAATCTATTATGAGCATAACTAGTGATAAAAATGTACAAATTTGTTGACAATTATGACTGCATGTCCCCTGTATGCTGTTTGCAGCCACAAAAGTGGCTAGCAAGAGGAGAGTGGGAGGCACAGAAGCTGGGAAGCTTCAGGTCCTTGGGCTGGGCTGAGCCCTCCTCCCCCATCCCCAGCTGTATGATCACAAAGCTGTCATTAGTTACGGAAGCTCTGAATCCCAATGCAAAGGCCTTATGCTGTGCTCGAGAGACGAGGGACAGGAAATCACCCCTGTCAGATGCAGGGAGAGAGGGTGTAGGGAGCCACGTGAGTGGGAAGGGGGAGGGCTTTTGTCCTGCCTGATCCTTGGTCATCTTCCCCGTAAGAAATTGCAGGAGGCCTGCTCTGAGAATCATTGCACAGGTCTCCTCCTCAATGACAAGGATGGCACCTAGAGACGAGGGCATTCTCTGGGTGTGGGTTCCCTGCCAGGCAGCCACAATTTATTGAAGGTGGGTTTGTGAGGTAGGGTTCTGCCAGGGAGAGATTGGCACAAGAGAGATGGAGACAGCTAATTCTCAGGGGGTCGTCTTTGGCAAAATCCACTACTGAGGCCTCATGCTTCTTGTGCTCGTAGCTGTCGAAAACCAAGAGTGCCATCTGCAAACTGTGATTCATAAACACTCTGTCAGTCTGCCATCTACCCTGACATCATAAAATAACAAGAAGCTGCATTGTAATAAAGAGGGGAGTTTTGCAGCCTACCAATTAAACGCATCTAATTTATTTCTCTTACAGCTGAGGCTTTATTTATTAGTAAACAGCTGCATTTGTTACATTTTTTACTCAAAACGTGCCAACTGGCACTTTGGATGATCCATTAATCCTAAATAATCATCTGTGTACTTCATAGATCCTGGATATATAGGTCTATATGTATAAGAAGGTTATTAAAAAGCTAAAGCCTAACCTTGCCAGTCAGCTGGAGGGTGTAGCTCTGGGCATCAGGCTGGGTGAGTTAATGTGACATAAAGTATGTGGATACGAATAAGGTCTTGGCAGAATTTTTGGAAAGATTTTGCATGTGGCTTTATTTCTCCCTTTTCCCCAAGTACATGTAGAGAAGTGTGTGTGTTAATTTTCTGCAATGGAGCATTGCCTTCATTCTTGTCAGTCTAATTACCTTGAGACTACTAGAAGCAGATTATAGGGTTACCTGTTTTTAATTGGAGCTGGGAGGAGGTGGGATAAGAGGGAAAAGGTGTGTTCCCTTACCACCTGAACCTTTGCAGACTGTGCTAACTGGCGTGTGCTTCTGAGGCTAGGGTTCTACAGTTTTAGCAAATGTGATGCCAGTAGACAGACACACACACACACACCCCGATTTAATTTTATTTGAAAATGGCTATGGTACACAGGGATAAGGTCCAATCTAACCCAGTTTTTGTTTGTTTTCTTGATACCTGGGCAAAGTCAATTACTGAGAATCATTACCATGGCATGTATAAAACAAAAGTTCAATGTTTTGCTGTTCAACCTTTAAAGGGAATTGATTCATTGAATATCAACTTAGACTCATTCATATCTACCAATTATAGAAATAGTGTTCGGTTCCATTGTTTTTCCATCCCAGTGGATTCGTACGGAAACAGGTCACTGAGGGAAATATTTTAATCTCTGGAAAGGGCTGGCCATCCTCCCGAGTGTTATATTTTGTTTTTTATTTTCTGGGAAGTAATTGTAAGTATAATGTATTCAGAGAGGTATAAATGACCAGCTTTGGCATACTTTAAACTAGATTGAATTAGAAGCCCTCTATAATGTGACATTGCATTTATGGCTGTTAAAAGTATGTGTCTGTGTGATGGTCACTGGCATATTATTTGCAAACCAATATTCTACTGTGGTACTTCTGAATTAACAAACATTGATAAAAACAGTCAGACTTTCATTTACTCTTTTCTTTTTACTTTTATTTTTCACAGCCATTGACTTAAGTTGGGCATGCTATATAACTTGCATAATAATTTAGATTTCAAGTTCTGTAAAAAACTGAAAAGGGGATATGGAAATAAGAGATAGTTGAAAGGATCAAAATACAATTTATAAAGTTTTAATTTTTTACATCTCTTTTTTCTTTGCTAAAAAATAAATTTACATTTAGCCTTTTTCATAGCCCCCACTAACAAGATCATTACAAGTCACTTGCCAAAACCATGTCTAGTAAAGCATGGTTAATCATCAACTAGGTACACACATATTTATTTGTTAGAAAATAGCCACAAGTCAAATGTGCTACATTGTTTACAAAGTTGGTTCACAGTGGTTAAAAATGTAAAGTTTTGAGCCAGACTTCCTGGATTCAAATTTCTGTGTCATCCATTACTAGCTGTGGGACTTTGGGTAAGTTACTTAACCATTCTAAGTCTCAGTTTCTTCACTTTTAAAATGTGGCTGATCCAAATCCCTGTCTCATATTGAATGAGCTGAATCACATAGTGTTCAGCACAATGTCTAAGACACACAAAGTATTGATAAATTTTAAATTGAAAAAGAAGCTAATCTCTGTAGTGGAAATGACCAGCAGTTGAGAATGGTAAAGTGGACCCAGTCTTTCTGAGATGTCACATTTCTGCTTGTTTTAAGTATTCACATAAAGGCTAATGTAGCAGAGTATCAGGTTACTTTATGCAAGTCTCTTACTTGACAGTGTCTCTAGTACAGTATTGCTCCAATGCATGCTCATCTCTTCCAAATCTGTGTTCAACAAAGTCCATGTTCCCTGACAATGCAATGGTAGCTTGAAATCAGCCGTGGTGGGATTATTTACACCATGGAAATCAGCAAGTGCTACAAATTTGGGGATCCTTCACCCCCAAGTGGTATTAAATATCTATCAGCTTATCCTACCTGTAGAGAACAAAGCCCAAATCCAGAAAATGAGCCCCTAAGGAAAGCTACTAAGCAGACAATGGACAAAAATCTATGCAGGTGTCTTACTAAGGATCAATCTTAATATCCTCATTCATAATGTTATCACTCTCAATTTGCACATACAATTAACAAGTTCATCATTTGTGTCTTATTTGACAGCACACTAGAAGCAGCAAACTAAAATAGGCGAGGAAGCTGGCAAAAGGGAAGCAAACATCTAACATGAATATTCAAAATATATGCAGTCTGAGGTTGTTTGCTATACAAAAAACAGAGCCCAGTGTAGCCTAAAGCTCTTTCCTCATAGCACTTCAGAACTCCTGTGTTCATAATGAACTCTTTGAATTATCAAGGAAAATAATAAATTATGTTTTAATTCTATTCCTTCCTCTGATAGATTAGTGCAAATATACTTAGTCATAGCCCAGATGTCATAATGCTAATGCTGAATGGGATTTTGGGCACCATCAAATCCAGTAGGTTTCAAATGTATTAGCTACAGGAAATTTCAGATGGTCTATTTATTACACAAAAGTCAAGAAGTTAAGAGAGGGCATAGCTAGTTGGGAAAATGTTGCTGTGTAATAGTCCTGCCTCTTCACGTGAAGCATGTTCCTTCTGTGAAGGTCTTTGGCACTTTAGAGTACAGGCTGAGAACCACCAATAGGAAACATCCCTGACATTTTCTATTTTAAGAGATGAGAAGATATGCTTATTAAAATTAACCACAACGTATTATGGAACCAAGCTTAGCCCGACTCTCACTCTGGGGAAGGAACCACATGAGATGAGATTCCTGGGGTTAAGCCAGAGTTGGAAATACCTATATCCAAGAAATAATGGCATTGAGTTTTGAGTAAGGGTTTAAGCTAATGATTTAAAATTAGTGCCTGTCATTGATTTGTCACCTTCTGTATGCCAGGCATTATGTCAGGTATTTAATTCTCAAGAATTCTATGCAATAATTACCATTTTAAATCCCATTTTGTAAATGAGCAATCCAAGGCTTAGTAAGGTTAAGAAATCTCCCTAAGGTCACTCAGTAAGTGACTGACTACTCAGAGCGACTTTGAAGCCTATGCCTCCCAAAAAGATACTCAACTGTTTCCTGATATTCTATATTAACATATAAAGCCCTAGAAAGTGAACTGCTAAGATTGAAAGACCTGGAAGGCCCTGAGACATCTGTCAAACTTAGGGTGCAGAACTAGGACATACAGTTGGCAAGATAAGAATGAGCTAGGATATTAGAATCAAACAAAAAAGCTGGAAGTGCTGAAGATTTAGTTTGACCTATAAGGAAAATAATTTTTGTTAACTGTATGAAGCCAAATAATTGAAATAATCCTTTTTTCCAGTTGGAATATAGTTTCAAGTGCATATCACTAATTAATTTCAAAATCCAGAGCATAGAAGTCAATGTTTATGACCCCTTTGCTTAAATTAAAATTTTGGTCTATACTTACATTACCTGTCCTATCAGACTAGGAACAGAAGATCAGAGATGATGAGAGAAATATCCTTCTGGTGACCCAACTAAAGGAAAAAGTATAGGTAAAAAAAAAATTACCCTTAATTGCTGCCAAGTAGTCATCTGATTTCTACTATCAAATAATTAAACAACTGAGTCAGGGAACAAACTGAATTCTCTATAAACCTCACATATTCAACAACACTAAAATTGCAATTGGCCATAGACATTTTCTTTCTTTCCAGGAGTCTCACTTTAATGTTCTACATGATGTCTGGTGACCGGGCTACAGGTACAGACATAATGAAGGATGTTCATCTTCTCGTTTGTCTTCTTCTCCAACCCTCCCTAATGCAGAGAAACCATATTGTCCTGATCTACCACCCTTTAGGTTTTGTGGGGCAGATGTGAGTGTGTTTTATAAAATCCAGCAGATTATCTCTCCCTTCTCATCTCACCATTCAATGATAATCATTAAGTCCCTGAAAGCCCACAGTGCCAGCAATATTGGTCCAATAAGTAAAGCTGCACTTTCTAAACAGATGGGAATGATGTTTCTTTGCCACTGGATGAAATTGCTTTAAAAAGCATCAGCAACAAACATTGGGGAGGGGGGAAGATGAGCCACTGCTGCTGGAAGTCTGTCCATATGTAATACTCACTGCTTAAAAATCCAGTATTGCGTTTGCTTCATTACAGTACTTTGTCCATCAGCTCATTTGAGTCTATTAACTTAATTGTTCTTTATTAACAAATGGGTCATTCTGTCTGGCAGCAGAGCAAAGCTCAAATGCCAGTTAAATACTTTGATAAATGCAATGCCCCCTTCCATTCTGCTCCCTCCCTGAATCTGCTGTGAACACACCCGTGTGTGTGCACACAGATGCTTAATCAAATGTACTTGTACAAAATGATCATACCAAATACTGGCTTTTAAAGTTAGTAAGCATAGAGGGAAGCACTTGTCTTTACAAGTAAATCCTACTAGAATTGCATATCATATTTCTTTTACAAGTGTGTGTCATGCTTTTGGTAAAAATGTTCTTACTCTATAAAATGAGCTAATGTTTTAGACAGAGAGAACAATGACAATAATCTTTTGGCAAACCTTTTACAGGGAAGTTCTCCTTTAAAATCATGAGTACTTTTCCTCATTTTTCTCACCCAGTAATTCTTCTTATTATTTTATTATTAATCTTTCGTAATTAAAAAAAACATATTTCCTATTGTCTTTGTGTATTATGGTCTCCCTTTCTTTTCCTTCCCAGCCCCCAACATACATACCCCTTCTTCTTAGGTGACATTATCCTACTCACCAAACCTGTAACTTTAACAGAGGGTGACAGGGTGACCTTGACGACAGATGTTCTTATGGCAACAGATGGTACTGGCAAACCCGAGAAGCTGCTGTATGCCGTCTCCGTGCCACCTGTGCCTGGTCAGATTGAGCCCATCAATTATCCAGGCTGCCCCATTCCCTGCACAGCCAGTCAGATGGATTGGCCCAGAGGGTTTACTGTGTGCATGACAATAGCCAAGGGACCACAAGGATGCATTCAGGTGAGAGGCTTCCCTTCCTCCACTCTTCTCAGTTCCTACCACAACTCCTCACCCTCACTCACTCATATGTTTAATGATTTCGGTGAGTCAAAGTGATTAAAATGGTTTTATCAGTCAGAGTTCACCAAAGGATCTTTAAAGATAGCCAGCCATGAGGATGGCTCACGTGAAAACAAACCAATACTGCTATCGTGTTATACGCAGAAGTACATTTTTACTGCGTAGTGATTTCCTCACATTAGAAAGCCACTCTAGGAATAGATACATAACATGTAATATGGTCTTTGCTTATCATATTTTCGATTTGACTTCTTCCACATCCTGACCCCATCCTAGTTTTTAATCGCTTATTCTCTGTGCCCAGGTTAAATATAACAATGACTAGAGAGAAGGAAAATTATTAATAATGGTGACTGATTTTCTGACCTGTTGCTGTGCAAGAGATACTTTACTTAGTAATTGTACAGTCACAATTCTTAAGCTTCTTAACAAACTTACCATAAATAGGATTATTCTCATTTTATAGGTGAGGAAATTGAAGCCCAGAGAGATTAGATAACATGCCCAAATTCCAACAGTTAGCAAACAGGAAATCAAAGGTTTGAACTCAAGGCAGGTGGGCTTTCTACTACAAAACAGTGCTTCTAGCAACCAGGAAAATCTCTTGACCTGCTTGGCTAGAAATGGATAATATTGGAAGATGGATTTAGGCCCCAACTCACGTTCTTAACACAGGCATCTGGCTTGCTTTCTGCATTCCCAGCTACTATAATAATTATATAATTTATTAATAAAGCAGTATGTGATCACCAGCAAGTAGGTCAAACATAAATGTAACCTTTTATTATTTTTCATTAGTACAATAGGGTAAAGTCGGAACAGTTTGGCCTCTCTACCCAAAGAAAGCTGGAGTATTGTATGAAATCATCAGTAGACCTTAATCCAGATGGTGGTGTCATTTCTAAGAAATAGCATATGCTAGCTATTATGATACTTAAAAGTAATGGTTTTATATCTCTCCAGTGGGCAAAGAAACCATACAACAGGTTGTAGTCTAGGAATTTTTTAATGGTAGTTTAACCCTCCAGAATAGAGTGTTTCCACAAAGAAATGTAACTGATAGAGCTTAGTTTAATAATAAAGGAACATAAATTTCTGCCTTGTTTCACGCATAATAGGACAGCGTCTGGATTTACTACTCCCTGAGTCTGCTATTTTACATAATGTTGCTGAATTGGGGACTATTACATGCTTTTTTGATTTTAGAAAAATTGCTTTAAAAGTTATTTACACTCATTTTGTAACAAAGAGGGCAATATAGCTAATTTTACTTTTAGTGTGATTAGCCATGAGTCATTTCCTAAGAAATGAGTTTAATTAACCAGGGGAAAGAAAGTTGTAATAAATCATGAAAGTGGACTGTTTCTAAGTGGGGTTAAAAACATCTTATTTAAAACTGTCATTAAATAAATCACAAACTCTAAATTATTGTTAAGGGAAGAAATTTTTTCTGAATTTGAAAATTTCTGACAAAAGGGCAGAAAGAAGAGAAGAATGTGTGGCAAGAGAAGTAGGTTAAATGAGTTGGAATACTTTGAGAAACTAGTCTTACAGTCAGGAAACCATTATTCTAATTCAAGGTCTACTAATTAGCTGTGTGATTTTGGAAACTCACTTAATTTCTCTGTGATTTCTTTCTTTCCTTGTGAACTGAACAGACAGAACTCACGATTTTGGCAGTCATTAGTGTTGTTCACAAATATTTCCAGGTCTCCCCCATTCCAGACAGATGGTGGAATTAACAATTCCCTGCCGCTTAAGTTAAATGTGGCCATGTGACTGGCTTCAGCCAATGGAATGTGAGAAGTGGACTTCCAGGCAGAAGCTTGAAGCTGATTGGCCTCATTCCCTTCCCACTGCTGTTAGGGTCACTGCAGAATGTAACCAGATGAAGTCTCAGTCAACAGGAATCCCTGCGTGACCAGAATGATTAGTTTCCCTGCTAACCCACACTTTCCATATGGCATGAGCAAGAAATAAACTTTTGTTGTGTTAAGCCATTGAGATTTTGGTGGGTTTATTTTTGTGACAGCAGCATCACCTAGTCCATCCTATAGAACAGATGGGTGGATAACAGATTGATCTAGAGAGATTTTCCAGGATGTAAAAGTTAGTGCTCATTCAGAACTACTGAATCAGAATCTTCTGGTGTGAAGTACAGATTTGTGTGTTTTTAAAAAGCTTCTCTGGTGATCCTGATGTACACCTTGTTTAGAAGCCACTGGAGATTAGAGGTGTGAATGGGTCCATGAGTAATAAAATAGCTTTGATACAGACACTTAACTGGGTATTACTCTAAGGGAAAAGTATGACAAAACCTTCCACAAGCACTTGTATACTCTTCATCTCATTTGGTAGTCACAAATCTGACTTGCTCAGTAGGTCTCCTGACCTTCTTTGCTACCATTGCACGTTCTCTCAGAAGCAATCTGCTTAGCTGATGACACTCATCTCCACAGTAATGGAAGCTCCTTGTCCTACAAGGTCTCACAACAGTTGCATTTTCTTGCCTGTGAATTTGGATCTCTCTCCATGGTCAACTGTAACTTTGTGGCTAGGACCATACTGTTCCAAATATTCTGAGTTTTTGTTGAAAAATATGGAGTTGCTATTTCTGTCTTTCTCTAATACTTATTTTGGGGACCTTAATATTTCTTTTACTCCCAGGTTGTGTGTGAGAATTTGCCATCTTGAAAATGAATCAACTGAGCAAATATTATTAATTTGTAGTATCTTAAATACCACACCGAGGGCTCCTGAATTGTAACCCTGGCTTGCAAACAGAATGCTACATTTAATTTGCTCTATTAAACAAAAAGCATATTGGCTGGCTCTTTACCTTTGATACAACCTTACACAGTTATTACTGTTTATATACAAGGACTATATATACTGATTCCCACATATGCTTTAAGTATAAGTAACATCCAGACATAACCAAATCTTGCCTTTAATATCATCACTAGAGTCCAGACTCTAGAGTGAAACTCTCTGCATTGAAACCACTTGTTAGCAGTTTTGCCATTGAATAGGACATTCATGTTCTTTGTCTCACTTTCTTCATTTTAAAAAGGGGCATAATAATAGGATTTACCTTATAAAATTGCTGTCAAGATTAAATGAGATAATAATAAACTGTTTATCAAAGAAAGAAAGAGAGGGAAGAAGGAGGGAAAGAAAAAAAAAGAAAGAAAGGAAAAAAGAAGGATCTGAAAATTAATTTAGGGGGTTAAATACCTTACCAAGAAACTTCCCAGAATCTTTAATATGTAATATTCATGTGAGTCTATAAAATCTGTTGACCATGGCAGGAAGTGGGGACACCAAAGGCTCAGGAAAGACTTTCTGGAGAAAGTGATGCCTGAGTTGCATCTTTAATTAAAGGAAAAGAAACAAGAGCCATAGAGAGTATGGAGGTGAGAGTAGGGCAGGGACAAGGGTGCTGAAAGAACATTTCATACAAAGGGAATGGGCTGAGCAGAGAGGTATAAAACAGACTGGTGTATGTGGGGTGCCTAAACCCATGAGCTAGTGAGGGCAAGGGCCAGGAGAGTGGAAAAGATGGTAAGAATTAGATTTTAAAGAGCCTTGTTTGCCATGTTATGAATTTGAAATTTTCATCCTGCTGGCAATGGGGGAATACAGAGGTTGGGACCTCAGGAGGAAACAAATGGCATCTACGAAGATGTAGTTGAGGAAAGTGTAATGAAGGGGCTGTTCCCAAAGGCACAGGCAGGTGAAAGGGAAACAAGGCAAAGTAAAGCATCCTGGGGTTAGCAACAGGGGGAGACAATACCACCCTGGGCTTTAAAGGACAAATGGAAGAATGACTCACCAGGACCTGGAGAGAGCTCCAGCCGAAGCTGTAGATGAAGAAGAAAGCAACTTCACAGGAGCGTGGCCTTCAGGAGATGAATGCAGCCACTGTCCACCTGTGGCCTGGCAAGGACAGGATGAGAGAAATAAATAGTCTATCTCTCCCTCAGCCTCCAGTGACAGTGCGGGAAGGTAGAGGGAGGATCTGCTGGGACACATGTAGAATGTCCAGGTCCAACACAGCGTGCAGAAATGCCACATGGTCCAATCTGAATTTTAGATGTCACCTTAGCAATTCTTTGAAAAATGGTTCAAAGGAGATATGAAACCCTAGAAGGGAAGACCTAAGCTATGTCCACACGAGAGATGAGGAGAGCCTAAACCAGAGGTGAGTGATTGGACACAGAGTGGAAAGGACAGATTTATGGGAATGTTTGGATGTCAACATTGGTGGAATGTGGTGACTGGCTATGGCTGGTGGATGAGAGGTGACTTAAAGCTTATTCCTAGATTTCTAGCTTGGATGATAAAGTGTCAAGTAATGTGAACAACTGACATAGTAAGGACAGGAAAAGGAGCGAGTTTGTGGGAGAATTGAGGAATTCCATTTTGAATCCCTGGACTTGAGAGGCCTGAAGAATGTTCATGTGGGATTTGCCACAGGAACTTGGATATAGGACTCTGACTCCAAGTGAGAACAAGCAGGGCTAGAGATACAGATTTGCGAGCCATCACACTACACGGTGGCCCAAACTGTGCAAGTGGATGATGACCCCAGGAGAAGCAAGTGAGGTGGTAAGAGGAGTGAGCCAAGAAGGACACCGCTATTTAATACCCGAATTCTACTCTTTCCTGAATTACTGCTCTTGGGAAACTGGGCATGATCCCCATTCTCGGCTCTTCATCACTGATCACCTAAACTTCTAGCAAGAGTGTCTCCTTGAAGTAATTGTATTGGCCTGTTCTAGGAACAGAATGAGAGTTAATTTTCTGAGCTTCTGGGCCTATCAAGATCTCCTAGAGACACAGAATATATCTTTATTTTAGATTTATTGCCCTTTAAAAACTGAACTGATTTTGTACAGGCCTAGTTTGCCTAAATGAGACAAATATTCGTTAAAACATGCCCTCTTTATTTGTTAGGTTTTAAGGTTTACTGGATCCTGCCATATAGGTCTTCAAACAACACCTTTCAAAAGTTCCGATCACACAGAGTAGCTGTCTGGAGCCCGACTGAAAAGAGGCTGTCAGGCTTCACCTCCCCTTCTCCCCTCTGCCCACCCTCACGCTTACCTCAGCTCTCCCCTACCTCCTACCTGGATGGTTTGCCCATGGAAGACATGAACGCTATTATGGTAACATCATCTATAGGCTGGCTAACCCCTGCATGCATGCATGGTTTACTCAGAACCTTGCTTCAGATGATGGAAAACAAGCAATCTGTCATGCACATAATCATAGACAGATGAGGTAGGTAGGTGGGTAGATAGATATAGATAGAATTAGTGATTGGTGTCTATGTACATACGTACATAGGTATATTGTTCATGGGTATGTACATATAAACGAGATCATATTATTGATGTGCATGTGTTCATATATAGATGACTACAGATGTGTGTTTATATATATACTAGTATGTTGTGTGTGCAAAAGTGTGGGTACCTATATGTATGTGAAAGTGTGTTGCTGCCTATGAGAACGAGAGAAGGAAAAAAACATTTCTGTCCTCCTATGATAACAAGAAGACAACGAAGGGTTAAAGCAATCACTTTGCAAACCATTTTCCAAAAAAGCTGCACCCTAAATTAATTTTGGCTGGTAATCTATATCGGGTTAAATAACTCCTCATTATTCTGTAACACAGCTGAGGCATCTCCAAATGTTTATCTTGTTTTGTAACCGGTACCTTCTGGTACATTCTAGTGCCAGCCCTCCCAGCTCCTGCTATATTTCATTCTCACTATTTTTGGACTGGAGTTGCTGGTTCCAGGTGATTTAATAAATTTTTTTTTTTTTTTTTTTTTTTTTTTTTGGTGTTCCTTTTAACTTACCCATCTGCTCAACACATGCGTAACTTGCAATCTGTCGGCAGTTTGCAGAAAGACAAACTGTCAGAGCTGCGTGCGTTTGACAACTTTGTTCCCAATTAGATTTGTGGTAATTTTAACAGATTTCAGGGCAACGGAGAAAGGAATGGCATGTTATTAAAGCATCAATTCTGACAGACCCGAGCACATATGATTTCAATGTAAATTATTTTAAATGTTTTAATTAAAACTAGAGAAAGATTTACCCTTTTAAGTGGTAAGTGATAGCAAGACAAATTTAAAAGGAAAGAGAGTAACTGAGTTTTCTAAATGGTTTATGTTGCGCCAGGCAGTCCAGCAGTCGAGATGACTGTAAACTATGGTGGTAATGTGGAGGCCGAGTTAATTATTCATTGCTTCCTCTCTGTAGCAGATGTGATTCAATACACGAGGTACAGTATTCAGAGCCTGGAACACTCTTTGTGAAAATCTCAGCTCAGGCTTCTTTTGGAGCCATCAGGAAATTGCCAGAATCTGTTTAACACGTTAAATATATTCATAAGAAAAAAAAAATCTTTTTTCTGGCTCTTTGTTTTCCCTATGTTTCAATGCAGCTGCTTCTCTCCTCCACTAAACTCAGCATTCCCAGCCCAACCCTAGTCTAATACCCCTGAAGCACATGCACAGATGTATACAAGTGACTAGATTAAGCAAACCAGGGGATTCTGTACTGCCGGTCACTTTACAGCTATACAGCTCACCAGAAAATGCCCCATCTATAATTTAAATGCATTGCAATCGTCACAATTCATGAGTGCACAGCGTCATTGACAGAATGTCTGGCGTTCTGGGAGGGAGCTCTCTAGAGCCAAGGACACATATAAGGGAAAGATTTCCCTGATGAATTTGACAATGTGCTTGATTTATTCTGCCATAAATCTAACCATTGGTTTAATGCTTTCCATTTGTTCTTAGACAACACTGGGCATTTTATTATTGAAATCACCAATACATTAATTAAGGTTTAATATTCCCTGAACATAATTGCATAAAATTCTTTTACATGCACATTTCTTAGTCACTTGGGAAGGGTTCACCATTTTATATATGGGCCTATTGAGTTGAGAGCTGTCTGCTCTTTTAGAATTATTGAAATAGCTTGACAAAGAGGGTTATTACTATGCTACATGTGCATTTCCTTAATTTTTCAAATTGTTTTTAAGTAGGTTATTGTGCTGTGTCTTTAAGTGTATCTTTTAGATTGTTACTACACTTGAATTGGTTTACAAGTAGGCTGAGTTGGTTGGGGTTCAATGTTTGAGGCAACCTGAATTTTATCTTATTTCTCTGTTACTGATATACATGAGAAGTATACACTTTGTAGGGAAAGAAATTTGTAACAGAAATTTGTTACTGTTATACATGAGAAGTACTTTTTCCTTTGCAGGGGAAGAAATTTGTAACAGCTTTTTTGAAGAGTCAATGCACAAAAGAGGTGGAGGACTATTTAACCCATGCATGGTGAATCAGTCAGAAATGGCATCTTGGGAATGATGTAAGATGCTAAAATGCTGAGTTAAGTTCATACAAACTGCAAACGTCCCTCCCTTCATCTCAGAGTATGTCCCTCTAAGCCCTTTCTTTGAACATTATACTCTCTACCACACAAGAGAGGTTTTTTATTTTCTTCCTGTTTTTCTTTTTGTTTTGGAAGAAAGTATATATCCACCAGCTTCTGATAGGAATTTATCACTCCCACCTCCTAGGTGAATAACCTCTGGCAAGCTCTTTTATCTTTCCGAGCCTCAGGTTTTTCATCTGTGGGTATAATAACGAATAGCTACATTTCAGAATCTTTTGAGATAATATATTTCAAGTGTCAAGTATGTAGTTGGGGTGCCATAAATACAAATTTTCTCCATCTCTCCACTCTCATTTTACTGATGCTTTCATACATTTCTGTGTCTTTGTGTTTGCTTTTCCTTGATGATAAGGAAATGCAGAGGGGAATGGAAAACTTTTAAGGGAAAGAGAATGTATTCTTTACCTCTTCAAGGTAGTAATCACAGCCTGATAGGCATACACTCTCAGGTCTACAGTTAAACCAGTAAGTCAAGGCCAACTTGAAGCAAAAAGACAATATGAGCTTGTATGTACTGCAATCAATACCAGATTTTTTATCCCTGTATTACTGGTATACTAAGCAAATTAGGGTATACAAAAATACCACTTTTCCCCCCCTTTATAATCATATGATACGCTCTGAACCTTTATCCTGCCTCAATCGCAGTCACCGTTGGGGTTCTCTCCCTCACCCAAGGTGGTACCCAGGCCCTGAGAGCCTGACACAATCTGGAATATTCAGGAGAAGCGTCCTGGTCTTCAGTCCACACCATTCACCTCGAAACACTGACTGCCCAAAACTACACGATCCTTTGCATCCATGGAGCTCTGTTGCTTTCATCTCAAGGTTGGTCATGAGGAGTCTTGGCTGAAGGTTGGTGCCAACGTGTCTAGTGCCTATTTCCCTGCGGAGATCTGCCATCTCTCCACAGTGTCATGAGAGAGTAAGACAGAATCCTGGATCCTTGCTACCTGGGGAACCTAAAACTAAACTCTCCCTCATTTGATGGCTTTGGCTTTTGGAGCTCCAGAGGTCTTTTCTTCTCTGTACCAAGTAAGTTTTCTAACTCAGGATCTCAGGCCTTAGTTAGAAATAACATTAATAATAAAGTATCTTAATTCTGCCCAGAGGGATAATAATTTTCCTGCTTTTCGTGAATCAAAACCATTGGACGAGGCCAGGGCAAAGCAGCAGTGGGCTAATGCTAAGTCTTTCGCATTCTTCTACAAAAATGTAATTCAGTAATTATCCAGTCCCATGTGGATGGCAGCAGGATTGGGAGAATCTTTCTATATGTATTGTAAAGATGGATTTTTAAATGTCACAAAATGGAATATGATAGGAAGCCCTTATGGATGTTCATAAAGTCAAGAATAAGGATGTTGGGTATTAAAATTCTCAGTAGCATCATAAGTTCAATTAAACACAGTACGTATGTCAAATACAGCACTTACGTATGTATATATGAATGCCAATTTATTTTAATTTACTAGCATTGATAGAACATTTTCTATGTGCCAGGCACCAAAATAGACACTAGACATAAAGTGAAGAAAACACGTATGTGTGCATGCGCGCGTGCACACACACAGAGAGAGAGAGAGAGAGAAAGAGAGATGAGTAAAGGAGTAAACCAAAAAAATGAATAACTTAAATACAACAGCAGTGCATATATGGTGCAGTATGGAGCACAGATTACGGAGTAATAAGTTATTGAAGATATATTAAAGGGAATCTTTCTGATGAAGTAGATTGTGAAGATGTGTCTTAAAGGGTTAACAGGGATTTTCTGAGTGGACAAAGTGTGATTAGGAAAGGAGCAGCTTGAGATAAGTTAGAATGTGTGTTTAAAAGGAAAAAAATGCCTGAGCAAAGACAAGAAGCCACATGGCATGTCTAGAGGTCCTTAATTGACTTGGAATACGATGAAATGGAGAGAAGCAAAGGTGGGTAGAAGATAGCTGATGAAGGACTTGTATACCATGAGGCCATTAGAAGAGTCTGCAGAATTTATAACACAGTGGACTAGTTAGGAGGCTTTCAGACTGTATGCAATGGAATACCCAATTAAAAGTGTCTTAAACAATATGGATTTATTATTTCATATAACACAAAGTCAGGGGCAGGCAGTTTGGTGTTGGTTAATTTGGCAGGTCAATGGCATAAAGGTTGTGGGTCAATTTCTCTGTGATTCTCTTGCACTTCACTAAAAAACACCAGGAGTCTGCTGAGATTTAAGCATCACATGCCAACATGGTGCTATGAAAAGAAAAGAGAGGTTTCCTTTTCTACCTCTCTTTTTACTGTGGACAAGAACTTTTTCAAAAGCCTCCCAACAGATTCCCACTTGTATATTGTTGACAAATTGGATCATATGCCCTCTGTAAAAAAATAATTTCGGATATATTGATACTAACACATTGGCCTGAGGAGGGGCCATATTTCTTGCATACAATGTTGCCCAACACCAGAGCAAAATCCAAGTTTGGATACCAAGAAAGAAAGGAAGAATTGGCTAAGTGCTATCTGCCATATTTGAAAACTATTGAAATTTTTTTTTAAATGCCAATAAAATAAGATTTTACTTTTCATCATTGGACTTCAGTGTAATTTAGAACTTAAAAGGTCATTCATTTATTCAGGCAGTCCTTCTCTCAATAGAGATTAGTAAAGCACTAGACAAGTGCCAGACATTGTAGTACAAGCAGTGAAGGATGGAAATGAATAAGAAGAAAAAAAGCCCCTATGTAGAAGAGCCAGAGACTTATGTTTACAATAAATGGAAAAGGCACATTTGAGTCTACAATCCAACAATGAGAGTGGCAAATGTCAGAAAGAAGATGCAGCTGTGTGCAGGAGCTGGTTTCTGAGAACTGATTTTATGCAACTCTTCACAGCTCTGCATTTACTGCCATCCTGTTCATAGTTTGAAATTGTCCGTGGTGGAAGAATTGACACCATAGAAAGTGACAAACACCACAAATCAAGGCTTTAATTTTTTTTCTCTCTCAGAGTTAAATACTTACAAGCATAATGCGAATAGACTATTTTTCAGTAGGGAAAAATCAACCATCTTAAACTTAGCATCTCACTGAACTAACCCAAACCACCAAATAAACGAATGAAGAAAGTCAAAATTGAATCAAGTTATTAACTTCAACATTAAACACTCATAAAATGTTTTTTGAGCTTCTCTCTTCTGTTCTTTTGTCTCTGTACCTCTGTATGCTTGCTGGGCTGTGCTAAACATGAAGACAGGAAGTCATGGAAATCACCTGAAAAATCTTTACAAGAAAGTGTATTCTCTCTAGGTTTCCTACCCAATTTGGCAAAACAGGTGTCCTGGATTTCAGAAAGCATTTTGCTGAAGAGATGTCTTCCAGCCCTTCAGCTGCCTCTATATTTACTGTCTTCTACACTCAATCTTAAATTATGAGTCTATTTCCACTTGGCAAGATCTCTCCTGATGCTTCTCAAAAACAGCTCTGAATACTATCAGCATTCTGAAAAGCCATGGCTTCTTAGGCTTTCAGGGCCTTAAAGGTCATCTCATCCACCTCGGACTTTAGATAGGCATGTTCTTTTTTTTTTTTGTCTTTTTTCGTGACCGGCAACGGATCGCAACCCTCAGTGTCGCGCCCACACCTTGCTCAGCCAGTGAATGGCCGGTCTGTATGTGGGATCCGAACCCTCGGCGGGAGCGCCGCCGCACTCCCAAGCAGCGCACTGTAGCAGTGCGCCACCGGGCTGGCCTTAGATAGGCATGTTCTTAATCCATCTTCCTGGAGAAAACAGAGAAGGTCATCATGCTTTGAAAACATGTGGTAAAGTCCATAACTTGTCTTCATTAATTTGTGCTTATGATTAATAATCCTACACAGATATGAAACTGTTCCTTAGATCAACTTAAATCTCACATTTTAGAATTCAGTCTCTTAGTTTCTGCCCTGTGGGGATTAGAAAACAGAATGTTACCCTTCATAGTGTAAGAGACATTTAGACAGATGAATCTCCTTTTTCCAAAATGTTTTGGACAAATTAGATTTTAAAATTTTAATTGATTTCTGTTTGCATTATTCCTCATGTAAATGAGAATTTGTTTGAGGGGTTAGGAATCCTCCTGTGAAGTGATTGATTATCTCCTCATTTGGGTTTTATAAACATCATTGCTCAGATATTGAGTTTTCTTGGAGCAAGTCCTGTCTCTATGCTTGAAGGCCCATCATAAATCATCTTTATAGGCTTTATGAATGATCTCTGTTTCTGTAAGCCTTTCTCATAGATATCATCTTCTTACTGTTTTATAATCTGTTTTTCTAGATACAAACCCACATATATAAATTTATTAACAATTTTGACTGGCTTGATATATTGTCAATGAAAGAAAAGCAAATAGACAGGAAATTATTTTGTAAAGGACTTGACTTTATCTTCAGACTGACCTGGTTGGTCAAATCCATTACAACAGCTCAATCAGCTTATAAAAGACATAATATTACCTAACAATCAACGTACTTTGTACTTTTTATGTACATCAAATCACCAGATTCTCACAATAATCCTGTAGGAAGAGCAAGAAAATTCCATCAAATGCATTTTGCAGATGTGAAAATTAATATAAGCACTGACTGACTCACTCGAGGTCACAGAGCAAGCTAAAGGCATAGCCAAATTTAGGAAGGTAATATTTTGGGTATATCAATTATATATCAGATACTATACTTAGGAACTCATTCACTTGCACAACAAATCTATGAATTATTATTATCCGCATTTTAGAAATAAAAAACACTGAGGCTTTGAGATGTAAAACAATATTCCCATGTGTACATAGCCAATACAAGTAGATAGGAGAACTAGCATTCCAACCCAGGTCTGTCTGACTGCAAGGTGTGAGACCAGCAGGTACAGTGCGACTTAGGAGCCAAGTTCTGGCAGCAGCTTCCTGATCTCCAAATCACAGCTTAGGTAATGTGTTTTTGGAGTCAACAGTTGCTATGGCAGCTCCTAGATGCGTGAATGAAGGATGAGGTAGTGAGAGCCTGGAACCAGCAGTTGGCCCAGTGAATTCCTCATCCTCCAGCTTCTTTGTAATAGCAGAGCTAATGGTTCTCATGGAAAGCCAATTTTATGGTGGTTTTAGAGTGCTATTCCTGTAGGCCTGCTGATTCAACAGTATTTAATCACTTTCTGTTTAAAATAGAGTGGTCTTTGTTATCTGCAACTGAACCCTAAATGTTAACAAATCTAATACTGTTTTCTCTAGTATACCTAGGCAAGGCCTCCCAAACACTTTAATCTTCCCACATTAATGAAATTAGAATATTGTTTTATGCTCTGAGTCTCATTCAATTTGAATATGAAAAGAAAACTTCCTCCTGATTCCTGTAATTTCAAGTCTAAGTGTTGAGTCTCAACCATGAATACCATGTGGATGATTAGAGAATTATCCAAGGGGGCAGTACAAGGAGGAAGGAGTCCTGAGGCCATATTGAAGACCTAGAACTATTAGGTGCAACTGGATGTAGCAGCACTGTTGGTGGAAAAGGCAGGAATTATTTGTAAAGAGGAGCTAAAGCAATAGACAGGAAGACAATGGCCTGAAACTGATCTACAGAATGGAGTAAGTATAGAGATGAGAACAAGGCACAAAACGAAACTGGCAGATGGGATAGTCAAGTTCCAGATGAGATGAGGGATGCAGAGTGAATTAAGGCAATTACATAGAAATGTCTAAAGATGTTTCCTGACAACGTACTAGGTGCAACATATTAGGCACTGCAGCGATAAATGCAAACTCTGTCATTGGTCTAACAATATGCATCTTGTTCATAATGGCTAAATTAGTCACTAAGTCTCAGGATCTTCTTAGTCACATGCTAATAAACCACTCCACCATGTCCATGCTCTGAGTTTGCCATCTTGAACCACGCTTTGTTTATGTCTTCAGTACGCTGACATCCAGATGAACTTCGGTTTTTTCTTCTATCATATTATCCAAGTTACATTCTAAGTTAATAAGCAGATTCAAAGTCCAATTAATGTAATGAATTTATCAGACAGAGATGGGCTAATCCCCTTCCACTGCCTTCTAGTTCCATATAAAAAGTAGAAAGAATAAACTTTAAATAATAAATGAGATTGGGGATATCAAAATAAGAGCTGGGATTTTAGTGTCTTCATGAGGTTATGGGGCTTCATGTGCAGCATGAAGTTGGAACTAGGTTTTCCACTGTGTACAAGTAATAGATTTTTCCATGTAAGTGCTTTTATCTAAAAAAATTATACTTACCTATCCAGGTGTCTAAAACATCACATGCTTTGACCTGCGAGTGAAAAAAGAATCACCTATCAAATTTCAGAACCACAAACATATGCAGTGTGTGGGTAGAAACACCTGAATTTTCACAATTCATACTAGATAAAACTCCATCTGAGAAATAATGAAGAAAAAATGTAAAACCTAGAAAACCCATGAGACCAGGTAGAGGCAAGTGGAAATCCACCCATACTTATATTTCCACAGCCCAAAGCACAATTGGGAAAACCAAGTAGGACAATTCCCACTGAAAAATAACAAGGTTTATAAAAGTGGTAAAGAATATAACAAAATATACCACCATAAGAGGGAATCCTATAATTGGGAAAAATTCTTACTCAAGCATCTTGAAATAATAAAATAAATTGAAAGGGGCCCTAAAGTAAATATTTCAACTGTGTTCAAAAATATTAAGGAAAGATGTTACTAATAGGGGAAACTGGCTTAGGGGCATAGAGGAACTCTTTGTATTATCTTTGCAACTTTTCTGTGACTCTAAAAATATTCCACAATTAAAAATTTTATTTTAAAAAAGAATGATCCAAGTCCCTGAGACAAGAAAAACAATGAAACAAAAGCTGAAGTACATTAGAAAAACAAAATTAAAATTCTAGAAATAAAAAGTAAAGTAATTGAAATTGAAAAATTTTAATTTGTTAAACTGTAGATCAGGCAGTTGAGACTATTAGTCACTCTGAAAGTAGATCTGAGAAAATTATCCAGAAGGCATCAAAAAGTTTTTTAAAATGCAGAAAATATGACAGAGATATTAAGAAATATGGAGGGAAGAAAGGGAAGCTGCAACATATACCAATTAATTAGGAATTCCAGAAAAAAAGAAGAAAATGGGGAAGAGACATCAATAAATAGTTAATGGCTGAAAGATTTTAATAATTCATGAAATATATGAATTTTCATTTAGGTATTATATGGGAGTAAAATTATAAAATATCAAGAAAAAAAGAGGAAATAAAATCCACAGATTATTTTATTTGTGGATTGCCCATAAAATAAAATAAGATTTTCAATCAGCAATAACAAATGCTAGAAGATAATAGACTAAATACTGAGGAAAAACAACAAAAACCCTTGAACAAAAACCCAACTGTATCTCAGAACTTGCATAACAAAATACCACAGACTGGGTGGCTTAAGCAAGCAAAATCTATTTTCTCCCAGTTTTGGAGGCTGGAAGTCCAAGATCAAGGTCTTTGCAGGTTTGGTTTCTCCTGATGCCTCTCTCCTCGGCTGGCAGACAGCTGCCTTCTCACCGTGTCCTCATGTGGTCTTTTCTCTGTGCTGGTGCATCCTGGTATCTCTTCCTCTTACAAGGACACCAGTCATGTTGGATTAGGGCCCCACTCTCATGACCTTATTTAAGTTTAATCACCTCTTGAAAGGGCATTTCCTGATCCAGTCAAGTTGACACACAAAATTAACTACCAGAAGGCCTAATTCCAAATACGGTCATATTGAGGGTCTGGCTTCAACATATAACTTTGGGGGGGGTACAATTCAGTCCATAACACCAAGCAAACAATCATTCGAAGCTGGGAATGAAATAAAGATTTTCAGAAATATGAAGTCTAATAATGTTTGCCATTTATGTACTTTCATTTAAAGAAATACTGAAAGATGCACATTGGCAAAGGAATTTTGTTAAAAGGTAAAAGAGGAATGCAAGAAACAAAGATGAGCAAAAGAAATCCCTAAAACATGTTGGTAGATCTAAATAAGAACTGATTATGGGAAACAGAAAAAAAAAAAGGGGGTAATAAAAAGAGAAATTAAAAACAAGGCAAAAATAAAATACCAACCATAACATGTAAAGTAGGAGAGAGGAATTTAAACAGAAGATGGTCTTGAGTTCCTTGTCTTATTTGGAAGGATATGGCTGTAGACACTACTAGTTGCCTACTTTATATCCATTTTTCTTTTTTATTAGTTAAAAAAATATGAGGATGACTATCCAAAGTTTCACATTTACCAGCCAGCTCTTATCAATGAGTTAATATCTAGTTAATGAGAAGTAAATATTGTGTGTGATATATTCATGAAGGCTTCTTAAGGGAATAAGACTCAACGAGGTGGAAAATCACTTTTGCCTTTACATCCTCCTTCTTATTCATGAAACGCTGGTAAAATTGCTCAAGTCCCAGTAGCCATTTTGGATCTTACAGGTAGAAATCACACCGTAGGAAGATGCAGCAGAAGGAAATAAATATTCTGGATACTGCATAACAATAAATCTGCCACATCAGCCCTATAATGCCCATTTCTGAAATTATCTTATGTGGTACATAAACTCTTATGTGGTTTAAACTAAGGCTATCTTGAGTTTTCTCTTATACACACCCAAGGGTAAACTTGACCGATAGAGGAAGGATAAACATAGATTAGCTTCAGAATTTTAAAATGTACCTGTTTAGAGGGAACCACTAAAATAGTAGAAATAGTATGCAAAACTTCTAAACCAGAATTGATATGAACATGTCATGGCAGGGGGTTGTTTGGAGCATTAAAAACGTGTTTATTTAAAGAAAAATTAGGAAAAGAGAAAAAATGGCTCTTGTAATTATAAAGACATTTGGGTCAAATGTGCATGTAAAGAGTTCAAATAAAAATTTTTATTAAATGTAAGCAAGGAAAAAGTAATATATTTAAATTATATTATTATTTTATGCAGTATATGACTTTAAAATGTATGTAATTAAATTCATAAATTGAATATGCTATTCTGCCAATAAAAACACACCAAAGCCAAGTTAGCCCTGCTGGTTATTGTAGTCCAAGACACTGCTAATTTCTCTTCTGAAATCATTCCTTTTCCATTACCATCCTTGGCCTGGAACTCTTCACTAATTTTCATACCTAATTTTATTTACCTTTAAACTTGTTGATTAATCTGAGTTTTTTTTTAATTCACTCTTGGCACACTGAAGAGTCACATCTATGGATCACTCAGTACTGGTCTACAATTTTATACAATTTTAAGCTCTACAACTTTATATTTGTTTCTATAATTCAAGCTCTCAGCCATTAATACTCAAGGTTATAGGGCTAAGAATTAAGTACTCAGCTTCTATTGTTATAATGGTGCTAAAATGAACAGGATTTGGAATCAGGCTGATTTTGATTTGACTCTAAAGAGAGGCACGAGGCACATATTAAGAGGTAAGAATAAAAGCTGTCCAGTAGAAAAGTAGAAAAAAGACATTAGCAGGTAATTACAAAAGAAGATACACGAAGAGCCTTTGTGTGTGTGTGTGTGTGTGTGTAAATACATTAAATCTCACCAGAGATTTTAAAAACCATAAAGTGGGGCCGAGCCCGTGGCGCACTCGGGAGAGTGTGGCGCTGGGAGTGCAGCAGTGCTCCCGCCTCGGGTTCGGATCCTATATGGGGATGGCCGGTCACCAGCTCACTGGCTGAGCACGGTGCGGCCGGTCTCAAAAAAAAAAAAAAAAAAAAAAAAAAAAA
>NW_007727692.1:4221-73404 GCF_000696425.1 Galeopterus variegatus | reverse complement strand
AAAAAAAAAAAAAAAAAAAAAAAAAAAAGAAAGAAACATAAAGTGAAATAAGACAGGTTATCTTTTACTTTCTCAAATTGGCAAAGGTTAAAAAGATTACTTCTATTCTGTTTTTGCAAGGCAAAAAAATGGGCAGATACCAACTAGCTACTCACTGTAGGTGATTCTTTCCCTCCTTGTTAACAGCTGGGCTATGTTTCTCCATTTGCACATAAGTTTTGTCATTTAACCAAGTTCTAGGTAACAACATATGGCTGAAGTGATTTATGCCACTTCCAGGCCAGGCCCATAACATCCCTTGTCCTCCCCCCTGCTCTTCCCCATACACACACCTAAGTATATATCCATCCACTCTTTTTCTTCCCTAACTGTTGGCTAGATCTAGAAGTTCAGGGAGACTTTCAAAGTCAAGTATAGAAATTGGCAGACTCCATCAACCTGGATCTCTCAACAACTGCGTAGACTCCCACTATGGAGTCCATCACCAAGTGAACTCATACAAGTAAATAAATTTGCTTTTTATTAAGCCACTGAGATTTGGGCTTAGTTTAAGTAGCTTACAGTTTCTTAACAAATGCATACACTATGGATGGGAGTATAAATTTGGAGTAAATATAAATGGCCCTCTGGCAATATGCATACAATTTTACCCAAGAATTTCACATCTAAATATTGATCATAAGGAAATAATTAGATAAATGTAAAAGACATATGTATATGGATATTCATCTAGGTGTTGTTTGTAATAGCAAAAATAAAAAAGAGAAATGACTTAAATTCCATAAAAAATTGCCTAAAATGTCACTGCATTCTGATAATGGATATTTTTTCATTTGTTCACTTAGCAAATGTTCAGTATATGTCATGTGACACCCACTATGATGGCTACTAAGGAATTTATCAATAAAAAAAATAAGGCACCTGCCATTGTTAAACTTATAATTTAGGGAATTATGTAGACATTTACCATGTAATTTTAAAATTTAAATTATAGTAAATTGTTATAAAGAAAAATATGGGGTACGATGAAAGCGTTCAATAGGAAATGCCAAATGCACTATAAAATACAGCAATGACGAATAAAAATTATCTCTCATTTTCCCAATAATAAGATTTCCTACCCTCCACCAACCAAAATGTTTTTAACTTATATATATAAACTTTTAGTGATACAGATAAAATAATTAAATGCTTACTTTTAATATTTCATGTATTAATTTACTTAATCATACATATTATCATGTATTATGCAAAATAATAAACTACATCAGAAATACGGCTTGTTCCACTTGATATTCATGTATATCAGACAGCCCGGGACTGAATCCTGGCTCTGTCTCTTAATAGCTGTGACCTTGGACAATGTTTCTCACCTATAAAGTCGTGATAATAATAGTTACTACCTCATAAGTTTGGGTGGGTATTTAATATAAAAATATAAAATATAAAACTATTTTTAATACTTAAAAATAAGTATTCAGGACAATTGCCTGGCATATAGTAAGTGCCAAATCACATATAAGTGTTAGCTATTATAATTACTTTCTGTATGTACATCTTACACTCTAATATTTTGATTATCAATAGTGACACATAAGAAATCACCTAACAGCCATCTCCATTTTGCCTAAATCATTTGAGATTATTTTACAACTACAAGATGCTGTCAGTGCAATTTTTGTTCCAAGCAATAAATACACATTTACATAACATTCAGCTAGTTTGGGTTCATTTCTCCTGCAAGGTTACATTCATTATCTGCACAATGAGACAATTTACTGTAGTGCTCTTTCTCTTTCCTTTTTTCCTTTCTCCCTCCCTACCCCACTTCCTTTCCATTTTTTAAAATTGTAATATTTATTTTTATCAAAGTAAGTAAGACCTGTTCATTGCATTTAAAGGTAAATAACACTAGCAGACATTTTTTTTAATGCAGAAGTCCCATGCTTTGTTCCTCTTTGGTCTTACATCACCTCCACATATACACTCAATCTACTTTCCACATTAACTCCCCACATAACTTTTAATTCATTTAGCAATTTCATTCCTCACTCTAGTATTTAGCTTCTTACACCTGATAACATGACTATATTGCTTTTTCTTTGTTTTCTCGACTTTAAGCATTATTTATTGACTTCCTACTACTGAAGATAACATTTTAGCTCTTTTACAACCTAACTCAACTATCCTATGCTTTCACTATTTGCATTCTCCTGAGGTGCATAATTTCAAACAGTTTTAAGTGATAGTCAATATTTACATGGCCATACAATTATTGTTCCTATCTGAGCCTCTCATAGCATTAAAATTAGATTTCCTAAATTGCACAAATTAGAACTTTTTCTTGGAGTTAATACTTTACTTAGATTTTTATTTCCTTGGTTTTTCTGATGATCAGTCCTAAATCAGCCAAAATCCCCACCAAAATGATGATAGTGATTTTAATATAAGTACACCAGATTAATCTGTCAGTTTGTCAATCAACTGTTTCAATTTGAATTGGTTCAATCTACCATTAGTGACAGCTGTTAGACACATGCAAGTTTGATACCCCTCCCCTCTTTATACCCAAGAAAGTATAAATTGTAGTTTTTGTGTCCTACCTAAGGAATTTTGCCTATCCCAAGGTCACAAAGATTTTGTCATATGTTTTCTTTAAAAGATTTACAGTTTTAACTTTAACATTTAGGCCTATGATTCATTTTGAGTTTTATTTGTAAATATAATTTATGAATATGGTGTGATCTACATATTAATTATATATAATATGGTTGTGTCTACATATTAATTTGGTGAGAATTGAGATCTTAACAATATGGATTTTTCCAATCCAGAAACATGGAATGTATCTCTGTATTATTTTGTTCTTTTTTCTTTTCTTTTACTCTAAGCTATACTTTATAGTTTCAGTGTACAGGTTTTAGACATATTTTGTTAAATTTATTTCTAAGTATTTAATATTTTTAGATGCTACTTGTAAATTAAATTTTAAAATTCCATTTTGTAATTGTTTGTTGCTAGGATACATAGAAATATAATTAATTTTGTATATTGACCTTGTATCCTATAACCTTGCTAAAATGCACTTATTAGTTCTGGTAACTTTTTTACAGATTGCTGAGGGTTTCCTACATATGTAATTATGTTACATTGAACATATTTTTATCTTTTGTATTAAATCCCATGTGAATAGAGAAAAATAATAAAAGAAAATTAGGTGAAGTATAACTAAACCCCCTGGACATTATCTATGAAATAAACATAACAAGACTCTGAAAGCTGAAGAGAAGAAAGCAGACTAGCTAGAAACCTCAGGGTCTAAGGAATGATACAATAATGAGCTCCTTGGGTTTTCTTTTTGCCTCACATATCCCAGACTTGGAACTGAAGAAGCTAGCAATCTGGAAATGCCAATGGCTGCAGATAAAACAAAAAATCCCCAACAAAAGCTTTCTCTTTATTTCCAAAGGACAAGGAAAGGGGCATCTCAGTGAGACAGAAACCCTTAGACACTAACTGAACTACGTCAGTCAAACACTGCAGAAAAATCTCTGATCCTCCTCTACCCATGCCAGCAAAGGCCAAAGTGGGGAGCCTAGACTTTCATTCTCACCAGGGGCCCCAAACCCTCCACCAGGTTGTTGTCACAGAAGTCTGACTAGAGAGATAGAACTTTCATCATGTTGGGCAGAAAAGAGCTCCTCCTATCCTGCAGTTTTAGTGGATATCATCTGGCGAGCCTGGACTTACTTAAACTCTATCAGTAACAAAGCACTCCTCCCTGTAAATAAGGCAGTATACTAGAAAATGCCTAGTGGAATGTCGGGGTTTTAATTACCTCCTAGAGGTAACAGGGCCACCCCCCCCACACACACACACGCACACACGCACGCATGTACATCAACAGTGACCACGTGGCAAAAAGTGACATGGCACTCTTATCCCTCACGTGCATTGTGGACTCAGTGAAGACCTAGTGGGGAGCCAGAATTCCCACCCACACCCAATAGTAAAAAGGAGCACTTCTCCAACCCTGGTGTTAATGGAGGTTGAGCAGGGAACATATATTTCTACCACACATGGCAGTGATGAGGCAGCATCTCTCCCAGCCAAAGCAGTGTCAGAGGAAATCAGGTACAATAGAATATTTAAATAGGACCCATAATTTCATAGCATAATATTTTTTTATTGAAGCATAATTGATTATACATATTTTGGGGGTGCAGCATTAACTACCATCACCTGTGTACAACATGTGATGATCAAATCAATATTATTAGCATATTCATTTATACATAATTATTCTTTATGCCCCTTACCTGCTATTGAAATGTCCAGATTTTATGCAAAAATTACTCATTATACCAAGACCAAGGAAACTATCAACTTGAATGAAAAAAGATAATCAATAGGTGCCAACACTGAGATGACAGAAATGTCACAATTATTTGACAAAATTTTAAAGCAGCCATCTTAAAAAGGCTTCTATGGGCACTTAAGAATATGATAGAAACAAGTTAAAAAATTAGAAAGTTCCAACAAAGAAATAGAAGATGTAAATAGTAACCAAATGGAAATTTTAGAATTGAAAAACACAGTATATGAAATTTGAAAACTCAATAAATGGACTCAAAAGCAGAATGGTGGGGACAGAGGAAAGTGTCAGTGAATTTGAATATAGAATAATAAAAATTACTCAAACTTAATAAAGAAAAACAAAACCAGATCCTATGGGACTGGTGTAACTACAACAACAACAACAAAAATCTAACAATCATGTCATCAGAGTCTCAGAATAAGAGAAAAAAGGAGAAAGGGCTGAAAAAGTACTTAAGTAATGGCAGAAAACTGCCTACATTTGGCAAGAGACATAAGCCTAAGGATTCAAGAAGCTGAGCAAACAAGAAACAGGAAAATCCCCCCAAAAGCCACACCAAGATACCTTGTACTCAAACTTCTGAAAGCTAAAAACAAAGAAAAAAATCTTGAAAGCAGTGTGATGGAGTTTGGATGTATTGTCCTCCCAGAATTCATGTGTAAATCTGATCCCCAATGTGGCAGTGCTGGGAGTTGAGTCATGGGGTGGAACCCTCATGAATGGATTAATGCTCTCCCTGGGAGGAGGGGGTAGTGAGTGAGTTCTAGCTCTATTAGTTCCCACAAGAGCTGGTTGTTTAAGAAGATGCTAGCACCTCCTCTCTCTCTCTCTCTTGCTTCCTCTCACCATGTGATCTGCTTGTACCTGCTACTGGCTGCCATTTTCCATCATGAGTAGAAGCAGCCCGAGGCCCATGCCAGATGCAGCTGTCCCAGAATCATAAGCCAAATAAACCTCTGTTCTTTATAAATTACCCAGTCTCAGGTAATTCTGTTACAGCAACACAAAATGGACTAGTACACAGTAAAGAGAAAACGATAGAGGAAAAATGACTTGAACAACAATGAATTTGTCATCAGAAATCATAGATGCCAGAAAGAAGTGGAACAACATTTATCAAGTACCAAAAGAAAAGTACTGCCAACCCCAAATTTCATATCTGGCAAAAATATCCTTCAGGAATGAAGAAGAAATTAATGCATTCTCAGATGAAGGAAAACTAAAAGAATTTGTTGCCAGCATACCCATCCTAAAAAAAAAAAGGCAGACAGGAAATGATAAAATAAGAAATATTAGAACATCAGGAAGAAGGAACAAACAACAGAAAGAATAAAAATACTGGTAAACAAAATATATTTTCTTCTTCCTATTGAGTTTTCTAAACTATA
This sequence comes from Galeopterus variegatus, assembly GCF_000696425.1. Taxonomy (NCBI): domain Eukaryota; kingdom Metazoa; phylum Chordata; class Mammalia; order Dermoptera; family Cynocephalidae; genus Galeopterus; species Galeopterus variegatus. The sequence goes on along the minus strand of NW_007727692.1, from coordinate 67,638 downwards.
TTTAACAGTTGAAGCAAAAATTATAACACTAATGTGGTTCTAAGTGTACATAAGGAAATATTTCAAATAATTACAGTCATGCAACCTATAACAATATTTTGGTCAATGACAGACCACATGTACAATGGTGGTCAAATAAGATTATGATACCATATTTTTACCATACCTTTTCTATTTTTAGATATGTTTAGATACATAAATACTTGTCATTGTGTTACAGTTTCCTACAGTATTCAGTACAGTAACATGACATACAGATTTTTAGTCTAGGAGCAATAGGCCATACAATTCAGCCTAGGTGTGTAGCACGATTTACCATGTAGGTTAGTGTAAGAATACTGTAAGATGTTTGCACAATGACAAATTTGCCTAACAAGGATTTCTCAGAACACATCACTGTCATTAAGCGACAAATGATTGTATATTATAATTTGGGTAAAGAAATATAAAGGGAGGTTAGATTTCTTATACTTCACTTGAACTTATAAAATGTCAACAACAGTAAATGGTGATACATTGTGTATGTATATAATACAATGTAATATCTATTGAGTAACTTAAGAACCTATACAAAAGGATACACTTAAACACACTACCAAAATCAGTAAAAATGGAATTGTAAAAAAATGTTCAAACAACCCATAGGAAGTCAGGAGGAAGAAAACAGAGAAACAAAACAAACATAAACAAAACAAAGGGAACAAACAGAAAACAAAAATAAATAAAATAAAATGGCAGACTTAAGCCTGCTTATATTAATAATTAAATTAAATGTAAATGGTTCAACCCACTAATCAAAAGACAAAGATTGGCAGAGTGGATTAAAAAACATGATCCAATTATAAATGTCTACAAGAAATTCACTTCAACTTAACCATTTAGGTAGCTTGAAAGCAAAAGAATGGAGAAAGAGATTCATGCAAACACTAATCAAAAGAAAACAGGAATGACTATATTAACAATAGCTAAAGGAGACTTCACAGAAAAGAAAATTACTAGAGATAGTGAAAGACACTGCATAATGATAAAAAGGGTCAATCCACCAAGAAGGCATAGTAATCATAATTTGTATGCACCAAACAGAAGAGCAGCAAAGTATGGGAAGAAAAACTGATACAACTGAAAGGAGAAACAGACAAATCCTCAGTTATAGCTGGAGACTTCAATACTCCTCTCTCAGCAATTGCTGTGACAACTAGACAGAAAATTATTAAGACCATAGAAGAACTCAACATCATCAACCAACAGAATCTAATAAACATTTGTAGAATACTCCACCCAACAATACCAGAATACGCATTCTTCTTAAGTGCCCATTGAACATATCACAAAATAGACCATATCCTGGGCCATAAAACAAACCTAAACAAATTTAAAAGAATTGAAATGATGAAGACTTTGTTCTCTAACCACAATGAAATCAAATTAGAAAAAAACAACAGATAGATACCAAAAACATCTCCAAATACTTGATACATAAACAATACATTTCTAAATTATCCGTGGGTCCATGAGGAAGTCTCCAGGGAAATAAATACATTGAGCTGAACAAAAATGAAAACACAACATATAAAAACTTGTGTGACACAGTTAAAACAATGCCGAGAAGCAAATGCTTTACTTTAGAAATGCTTATGTTACGGGCCGACCCCGTGGCTCACTCGGGAGAGTGCAGCACTGGGAGCGCAGCGGCGCTCCTGCCGCGGGTTCGGATCCTATATAGGGATGGCTGGTGCGCTCACTGGCTGAGTGCAGTGTGGGCGACACCAAGCCAAGGGTTGCAATCCCCTTACCGATCACAAAAAAGACAAAAAGAAAAAAAAAAAAGAAATGCTTATGTTACAAAAGAAAAAATAAATAAAAAATCTATGCTCCTAGATGGAGAACCTGGAAGAGGAACAAAATTAACCCAAAGCAAGCAGAAAGGAAATAATAAAGATAACAGTAGGAATCAATGAAATTGAAACAGAAAATCAATGAAAGAAAAAGCTGGTACATTGAAAATATTGATAAAATGGACAAGCTCCTACCAAGACTGACAAATAAAAAAAAAGACAGAAGACACAAATTACTTATATGAGGAATGAAATAGAGAATATCGCTACAGACCCTGAAGATATTAAAAGGATAATAAGGGAATACTGTGAACAACTTACACAGATAAATTTGACAGTCTAGTTGAAATGAACCAATTCCTTTAAAAGCACAAACCACTACATACCACTCAATATGAAATAGATCATTTGAACAGTCCTTTAACTGTTAACAAAATTGAATACATAATTTAAAAACTCCCAAAAAAGAAAGCTCTAGGCTTAGATGTTTTCACCAGACAATCCTATCAGACCTTTTAAAAAGAATTAACTCAAATTCTACACAATCTCTTTCACAAAATTCAAGAGAAGTGGATACTCTCCAATTTATTTTATGAAGCCAGTATTTCCCTGATACCAAAACTAGACAAAGGCAGTACAAAAGAGGAGGCTACAGAACAACGTCCCACATGAATATAGACACAAAAATTCTTAACTATCAAATACGAATCAGTAACCTATGTAAAAAATGTATAGACCATGACCAAGTAGGCTGAACTGCAGGAATTCAAAGCTAATTCAATACTCAAAAGTCAATTATACCAAAATAAAACTATCCTAATTTCTTCTGACGTTGGTATTTATTTATTTGTTTGTCTTCTGGTTATTAGGTTGTTAACTCAAGGACTTCTTTATTGGTTTTTAAAAGGCACTTACTAGGATTTGTAACATAATTGCTTACTGATCCAAGAGTTGGGTTTTTATCTGCCCACAAATTTGGACACTCCAAAGTTCAATAACATAATTAAAGACAAACTAAACAAAACAGAACAGAAAACTTAAAAAAAAAAAAGAAAAAAGTTCAATAACATAATTAAAGACAAACTAAACAAAACAGAACAGAAAACTTAAAAAAAAAAAAAGAAAAAAACCTATCTACCTATCTATCTATCTATCTATCCTTCTATCTATCTATCTGTCTGTCTGTCTGTCTGTCTGTCTGTGTGTCTGTCTGTCTATCTATCTATCTCATGGGGTACATTAAAGAAAACCAGGATGCTTAGCTTGAAGAAGAGAAGATCCAAGGAAGCATGAGTGTTGCCTTCAGACAACTGAAAGGCACTTGCATAGAAGGGGAAGTGTTGTGTGGTCCAGAACCAAAACTAAAACAAATGGATGCAAATGGAAAAGAAAAAGATTTCATAAGAACACAAAAACCTTTCCAACAATTAGACCTGACAAAAACTTTCTTATAAATTAGTGAGTTTTCTGCCTGCAAAAGTTCTCAAGAAAATGCTGGAAAAACACAGAGAGGGATATTATAACAGGGCTTCCTGTGTGGGTGGGAGACTGAGCTAGCTGACACCCTAATATCCCTTTCTTTCAACATAAAGGTTCTGTGATCTTATGGGATCATGGAGCCAGCTATTTCGATCTTCACTGAGTAGAGAAGTCTTAAGTCCTACGCCTAGCCTAAATTGTCCAGTTACTTAATTTAAATGATTTCAATTAGCTAATGTAGTGATGAGGCATAAATGATAAATGTTCACATTATCAAGATTCCAGATGTAATCTTGACAGTCCTGCTAGACTGGTCTGCTGAAGAGCACCTCAGGAGTCCTACAAATAGCTCTCATTACATTTCCCCTTTTTTTTTTTCCTTTTTGTCTTTTTTCGTGTCTGGCAACGGATCACAACCCTCAGTGTTGCACCCGTACCGGACCGGGACCGGCAACAGGATCGCAACCCTCGGTGTTGCTCCCGCACCTCGCTCAGCCAGTGAGCGGGAACCGGTCTGTATGTGGGATCCGAACCCTCGGCGGGAGCGCCACCACGCTCACAAGCAGCGCACTATAGCAGTGCGCCACCGGGCCAGCCCACATTTCCCCATTTTTAAGTGAAGTTTATTTTAATTTTTCAGAATTTGGGATCTGCAATTACCTAAAGTATATAGCAGTGAAGAGCAACTTAGTCTTTTTTTTTTTTAAGGCAAACCATTCAAGATTCCATAATATATCCATCGCCTGCCTCTGGTGCCAGCCCATGTCATGGGGTTCTTACTTAAATTACAGAGCTTTACCTTTAATAGTGCTGTTCCTTGTGGTATTCCTTCAGCTGCCTCCTCCAACATGCCAGGCTTAATGTATCAGTTAAATCAGCATCAGAATCACCAGGGAGAGGGGATTGGTTCCCCATTCAAGAGTTGGTGTTGTGGAAAGATTGGTTTTGACCAGCTTTCAGTTACAAGACTCAGGAGAAACAGTAAAATCTTAACCCCATACCTTCTGACGTATATATAGCCTAGACTCAAATAAACTCAAAATAAAACAGATAGATATTTTTAAATTAACTGAATTAGATTTTAATTTACTTCCCCCAAAAGAAATTATTAACTATTATTTCCATTCTATAGATGTGAACACTGAAGTTCACAGGATTAGATAACCTGTTTCTGAACACATTGTTAGCAAGAAACAGAGATGAAATTTGAACCCAGGTATGTCTAACCCAAAGCACACTTCCTTGAAGACCTACGAAGTTCCAGAATCATGGCAAGGCAACAATAAAAGAGAGGCAAGACTTTTCAATTCATCATGATGTACCTTTGGCACTACAATGCCTGTGGATGTAGTTAAGTTATATCACTTCTATGGTATACATTTTGTTATAAGAGGTTTCTATTTCTGATTCTTTATATTAATACTTTTTCCCTCAGCACCTGTTTTTTTCTGTTTGTTTTTTTGCTTTATTTTGTTTTTGTTTTCTGCACTTCAAAAGCTATGGAAAATCAGAGTTCTGGTTCAGAATATTTCCTTCCTTGCTGCTATTACTAAAGATCTGAACCCATGCTTAGATGATATAAACCATTTACAGGACAATGCCTTGACTGTTTTTCTCTTTGTGGGAATATTTTTACAGATAGGACAGAGAACGAGCCAATGAAAGCCAATATCTGACCTACACATTTCTTAAACTCTTTCCCTAGTTTACTTATCAGTTTTCATAAGATGTCAGCTGAGAAATGCCTCTTACAAATTGCAGAGCAGAGACAATGTTACAGGTAGTTAGTTAGACAGTGGATTGGAAATAGGGTGTACTCCTTAGGAGGCAAGTGATCAGATCAGGTGAGGGACGTGAGGCCTGGGCCATCACTCTAGAGTCCAGAAGGACTGACTGGCACAGTGGTGGTGACCGTGGCTCCTTCCTCAGCTTCTTGGGGCTGAGAGATAAAAGGCCTCTCTGACCTGCCTCTGTTTACTTCTCCCCTCTCATCTGTCATGCTACTCCCTCCGATGTAGCCTCCTTTCCTCCTACACCAATCTGCTTGCCATTCCTGGAACACAATTCTTTCTCCCACCTCAGTGCCTTTGCACGTACTGTTCCCTGTGTGGAGAAGGAAACTCTTTTTCTGTCGAATACCTAAGTATCCTTCAAGAGTCTGCTTTGTTCTCACCTATCCCCTTACCCCCAGTCAGATTTATATGTTCCTCCCCTGCATTCTCTGTGCTTACATCCAAGTACTTACAACACCGTATTGTATAATTATTGGTTTACTGGATAGGTTTTCCCATTAGACACTAACCTCACTTCTGTTTCCCTGACAGCTAGTACATGACTTAGAACAAGGCGAAAAAACCAAATAAGCAACAGTTGGAAACCCTGCCCATTAGACACATACTTTTTCTTTGTAAGAAACAGCATCCTAGGAGACCACGAACTTGAATTCTAATCATAGAATCCAATAACTAGCTGTGCGAACTTGCATAAAGGCACTGTTTGAGTGTCACTTTCCATCTGGAAAATGAGGCTATTTAACTAGACCATGATTGGTCAAGATTTTTGGTTAGCAGCAACACTTTCTTTTTTCAATGAAATCATCCTGTAAAGTCCAAATAAAACATTGAAGCTATTTTGCAGGAAAAAAGGGAACTACCTAGAGCTCTTCCAATTTAACCTCCCTTTACCTGTTGAACCACACCCACCCCCTCCGTGGTTGGAGCACAGTTTGAAAACCAAAGGACTAGGTGATCTATAAGGTTCCAACCAGCCCAAATGCTCTCAAATTATTTGCACAGTGAGGTTGACCTGACCCCTTCCTTATGCTGTACCTCTTTCCCAGGCCCTGGAGTACATCCGTGCCTTCACTGAGTTTTATTATGTAAGCCCAACTAATATGGTATGGAAGTCAGCTTATTCTGGAAGTCAATAAGCTTTGCGTTGGCATTCAGAACATTTGTGGGCTGGTTTGTAGGTTTCTGTGTTCTATCCTACTAGTGAAGAAAAGGAATGGCATGTATATCTTGGCTTTGAAATGGGAATAGGATTTTAGAATCCTGTGTGGGATCAAGGCATATGGTGGTGGCTAAGAGCCAACGATAGAAGAAATTTCAGTGATCCTATATGTGTAGTTTTCAATTCTTTGTGGTTTGTGAAAGGTGCTAGATAAATTTACTAGCGACCTTAGTAATCAGTTAAATGTTGGCCTGGAGGGAACATTGGTATATTTTTTGGTGATATGGTAGAATAATTAAGATATAGTAATGAGATCAATGTTTTTAACTTGCACATAGTTGGTTGTTTGATTTATAGGAGAGATAAGATTATTTTACAAGTAACAGAAGGCAAATAGAAATAACTATAAAATTCTGCCTCTATTTAAACTACAATTTCTATGACTGTTAATTATATGATAGAGCCATTTTTCAGTCTTCTCCTAAGGACCAGGCTACATATATCTGATCACTAGTCAGATAAAGAGATTAGTACTATTATGTCCTCATTAAAAGTAAGGAAACTGAAGTGTTACATACATAATAGAATTGTCAAAAGCACATGGAATAAACTACATATATATTTTTAATAGACTTTATATTTTTAGAGCAGTTATAGGTTCACAGCAAAATTGAGAGATTTCCCACATACTCCCTGTCCCCACATGCACAGCCTCTTCCATTATCAACATCCACCACTACAGTGGCACATTTGTTACATTGATGAACCTATGTTAACAGATCATTACCACTCAGAGTCCATGGTTTCCTTTAGGGTTCACTCTGGTTGTTGTATACTCTGTGGATTTGAACAAATGTATATTGACATGTATCCATAATTAAAAATATAGTGTATAGAGTAGTTCTACTGCTCTAAAAATCCTCTGAGCTCCACCTATTCATACCTCCTTTCTCCCTAACCCCAGGCAACCACTGGTTTTTTTACTGTATCCATAATTTTGCTTTTTCCAGAATATCATATAGCTGAAATCAAACATTACGTAGTCTTTTCAGATTGGCTTTTTTCACTTAGTAATACGTATTTATGTTTCCTCCATGTCTTTTCATAGCTTGGTAGCTCATTTCTTTTTAACAATGAAAAATAATTTTCCATTCTTTGGATACACCACAGTTTATTATTCATCCATTCACCTACTGAAGTACATTCCAGGGGCTTCCAAAATTTAGCAATTACAAATAAAGTTGCTATAAACATTTGTGTGCAGGTTTTTGTCTGGACATAAGCTTTCAACTTCTTTGGGTAAATATGAAGTATAGTAGTTGGATCATACAATGGGTATGTCTTCCAAAGTGGCTGCACCATTTCACAATCTCACTAGCAGTGAATGAGAGTTCCTATCTCTCCACATCCTTACCAGCATTTTGTGTTGTCAGTGTTCTGAATTTTGGCGGTCCTAATACGTATGTAGTGGTATTTCATTGTTGTTTTAATTTGCATTTCTACGATGATGTGTGATGTGGAGAATCTTTTCATATGCTTATTTGCTACCTGTGTATCTTTTTTTGGTGAGGTGTCTGTGAAGGTATTTGGCCCATTTTTTAGTTGGGTTGCTTGTGTTCTTATCACTGAGTTTTAAGAGTTCATTGTGTATTTTGAATAGCAATCCTTCTAATACGTCTTGCAAATATTTTCTCCCAGTCTGTGGCTTGTCTTTTTATTCTCTTGATAGTGTCATTTGCAGAGCAGAATTTTTTTTATTTTAATGAAGTCCAGCTTATCAATTCTTGCTTTCACCAATGTTGTCCTTGGTATTGCATCTAAAAAGTCATCATCGTCACCAAACCCAAGATAATCTAGATATTCTCCTTTATCTTCTAAGAGTCATATAGTTTTGCATTTCGCTTCAGGTCTGTGATCCATTTTGAGTTCATTTGTGTGAAGGGTGTAAGGTCTACGTCTAGATTCATTTTTTTGCATATGAATGTCCAGTTGCTCCAGCACCATTTGTTGAAAAGACTATATTTTCTCCATTGTGTTGCTTTTGCTCTTTTATCAAAGGTTAGTTGAATATATTTATGTGGGTCTATTTCTGGGCTCTCTATTCTGTTTCATTGATTTTTGTCTGGTCTTTCACCAGTACCACACTGTGTTGATTACTGTAGCTTTATAGTACGTCTTAATGTTGGGTAGCACTGGTCCTTCAACTTTATTCTCCAAAATTATGATGGCTATTTTGGGTATTTTGCCTAACTACATAAACTTTAGAATCAGCTTGTTATTATCCACAAAATAATTTTCTTGGATTTTAACTGAGATTGGATTGATTCTATAAACCAAATTGGAAAGTACTGACATCTTGACAATATTGAGTCTTCCTATCCACAAACATGAACTATCTCTTCGTTTATTTCATTCTTCATTCATTTCTCTCATCTGAGTTTTGAAGTTTTCCTCAAATAGATCTTGCACATATTTTGTTTTATTTATACCCAGTATTTCACTTTTGGGGGTGCTAATGTAAATTATATTATGTTTTTAATTTAAAATTCTACTTGTTCATTGCTAGTATATAGGGAAGTGATTGAATTATTTTATTAACGTTATGTCCTTCAACCTTGCTATAATCACTTATTAGTTCCAGGAATTTTTTGTCACTCTTTCAGACTTCCTACATAGACAATCACATCATCTATGAACAAAGGCAGTTTTATTTTTTCCTTCACAATTTGTATACCTTTTGTTTCCTTTTCTTGTCTTATTGCATTAGCTGGGACTTCCAGTATGGTGCTGAAAAGCAGTGGCAAGAGGGGTCTTCTTGACTTGTTCCTGATCTCAGTGGGGTATTTTTGTAGATATTCTGTATCAAGTTCAAGAAGTTTCCCCCATTCCTATTTTATTGGGATTTTTTAAAATCATGAATGGGTATTGGATTTTGTCAAATGGTTTTTCTGCATCTATTGATAAGATCATGTGATTCTTCTTCTTTACCTTCTTGATGTGATGGATTACATTAATTGATTTTCCTTTTTTTTTTTTTTGTCCTGTTTGAGACCGGCAGCACCGCGCTCAACCAGTGAGCGCTGTGAGCGCACCAGTCATCCCTATATAGGATCCGAACCTGCGGCAGGAGCGCTGCTGCACTCCCAGCACCACACTCTCCCGAGTGCGCCACGGGATCGGCCCCCATTAATTGATTTTTCAATGTTAAACCAATCTTGTATACCTGGAACAAATCCCACTTGGTGATAGTGTACAATTCTTTTTATACATAATTGGATTCAATTTGATAATATTTTGTTGATGATTTTTGCATCTGTGTTCATATGAGATATTGGTCTGTAGTATTCTTTTCTTGTAATGTCTTTATCTGGCTTTGGTATTGCGGTAATGCTGGCCTAACAGAATGAGTTGGAAAATATTTCCTGTGCTTCTATCTTCTGTAAGAGATTGTACAGAGTTGGTATAATTTGTTTCTCAAATTTTTGGTAGAGTTCACCAGCAAATGCACCTGGGCCTGGTGCTTTCTGTTTTAGAAGGTAATTATTGATTCCATTTCTTAAATAGATATAGGACTATTCAGATTCTTTATTTCTTCTTGTGTGTTTTGTCAGATTGTGTCCTTCAAGGAATTGGTTTATTTCACCTGGGTTATCAAATCTGTGGGCATACATTTGGTCATACAGTATTATTCTTTTAAAATCCATGGGATCTGTAGCAAGGTCCCCTCTTTTATTTCGAATATTAGTAATTTGTGTCCTTTTTTTTTTCTTAGTTAGCCTGGCTAGGGGCTTGTCAGTTTTATTGATCTTTTCAAAGAATGAGTTTTTCTTTTCACTGATTTATTGATTTTCTTTATTAATTTCCTGTTTTCAAATTTACTGATTTTTGCTCTAATTTGTATTATTATTATTATTTCTTCTACTCACCTTAGGTTTAACTTGCTCTTGTTGTTCTAGTTTCTTAAGGTGGGAACAATTGATTCTAGGTCTTTCTTCTATTATAATAGATGCATTCTATGCTGTAAATTTTCTTCTAAGCACTGTATTTTCTTCACCACATACATTTTAATAAGTTGTGCTCTCATTTTCATTTAGTTCAAAGTATTTTTTAATTTCTCTTATAATATCTTCTTGGACCCACGTGTTATTTGGAAGTAAGTTGTTTAATCTCCAAGTATTTGGGAATTTTCCAGCTGTCTTCCTCTTACTCATTTCTAGGTTAATTCCACTGTGCTCTAAGAACATACTTTGCTTAACTTATATCCTTTTTATTTTGTTCAAGTGTGTTTTACAGCCCAGAATGTGGTCTGTCTTGATAAATGTCTCTTGAGAGCTTGAGAAGAATGTATGTTCTGCTGTTGTTGGATGAAGTATTCTATAGATATCAATTATATCCAGGTGATTGATGAAGCTGTTCATTTCGACTATGTCCTTACTAACTTTCTGCCTGCTGAATCTGTCCATTTCTGACAGAAGTGTTGAAGTCTCCAACTATAATACTGTATTCATCTATTTCTCCTTGCAGTTCTATTAATTTTTGCCTCATGTATTTTGATGCTTTGTTTTTAGGCAAATAAATGTTAAAAATTGTTATATCTTCTTGGAGAACTGAACCCTCTATAACTAGATAATGCCTCTATTTATCCCTGATAACTTTGCTTGGTCTGAAGTCTGCTCTGTCTGAAATTATTTCTGCTTTGTTCTAATTAGTGCTAGCATGGTGTATCTTTTTCCATAAATTTATTTTTAATTTGTGTGTGTCTTTAGATTAAAGCAGGCTTCTTGTAGACAACATATAGTTGGGTCTTGGTTCTTCACTCACTCTGACACTATCTTCTAATTGGTGCATTTATACCATTGATATTCAAAGCTATTAATGAAATAGTTGGATTAATATCTACCATATTCATTACTGTGTTCTACTTGTTGCCCTTCTTCTTTGTTCCCATTTTTGTCTTCCATTATTTTACGCCTTTTGTGGTTTACCTGCGCATTTATATGATTCCATGTTCTCTCCTTTATTAGCATATCAGATGTCCTTTCTTCTTTTTTTTTCTTTTTCTCTTTCTTAGCATTTAGCCTGGAGTTTGCAACATACATTTACAACTAATCAAAGTCCACTCTCAAATAACAGTATACCACTTCATGTGTAGTGCAAGTACATTATAATAACAACATAATCCTAATTTCTTCTTTTATCCCTTGTATCATTGCTGTAATTTATTTTTCTTATATATGAACATATATGATATACAATCTAATATATTGTTGCTATTATTATTTTGAACAAACTGTTATCTGTTAAATCAATTAAAGATAAGAAATATGTTTTTATTTTACCTTCACTTATTCCCTGCTCTTTCTTTCATTACGTAGATCTTTATCATTTTTCTTCCCTCTAAAGAATTTCTTTTAAAATTTCTTTCAAGATGTCTAATGACAAATTTCCTCAATTTTTATTTGTTTGAGAAAGTCTTTATTTCTCCATCACATTTAAATGATAATTTCACAAGGTACAGAACTATACATTGGTGAGGGGGGTGGTTCTTTCAACACTTTATATTTTTTCACTCCACTCTCTTCTCGCTTGCATGGTTATGAAAAAAAAGTCAAAAGAAACTTTTTCTCCTCTATAGGTAATACATTTCCCTCCTCTGGCTTCTTTTCTGTAGTTTGATATGCCTAAGTATAATTTTTTGGCACTTATCGTCTTTAGTATTTCCTGAGCTTTCTCAGTCTGTGGTTTGGTGTCTGACATTAATTTGAAGAAATTATCAGGCATTGTTATTTCAAATATTTTCTTTATATTCAAATTGTGCAAATATTACTTCTGTCTCTTTTTTTTCTAGTATTCTCATTACTCATGTGTTATACCTTTCGTAGTTGTCCCATAGTTCTTGGATATTCTGTTTTTGTTTTTCAGTCTTTTTGTCTCTTTTCTTCTCAGTTTTGGTGTTTTCTACTGAGGTATTCTCAATCTCAGAGATTCCTTCCACAGTCTCATTCCGTCTACCACTAATTCCAACAAAAGCATTCTTTTTTCCTGTTACTGTGTTTTTGATCCCTAACATTTATGTTTTGGTTCTTTATTAGAATTTTTATCTCTTTGCTTACAGTACCTATCTGTTTTTGCATGCTATCTACTTTATCCATTAGAGCCCTTAGCACCTTAATCAAAGTTTGTTAAGTTCCCAGTCTGATAATTTAAGCATCTCACCATATCTGAGTCTGTTCTGATGCTTTCTCTGTCTCTTCAAACTGTGTTTCTTGATCTTTCAGTGTGTCTTGCAGTTTGTTATTGAAAGCTGAACATGATTTACTAGGTAAAAGGAACTGCTATAAATAGGCCTTTAGTAATGTAGTGGTAAGATGTGGAAGGAGGGGAAATGTTCTGTAGCCCTATGAGTAGGTCTCAGTCTTTTAGTGAGCCTGAACTTTGAAGTTCACACATGCTTCTTAGTTCTCAACCTCCGCCCCCTTTCATGGGATAGGATGGCTAGAGTGTGCTGAAGTTGGGTACTTCTCTTCTCCCAGGGTAATTAGGCTCTTGTTAAATAGTTTCTCCTGAGGGCAGACCTTGTTAAAAGAACAAAATGCTCTGGCATACTTCAAAAAGTTTCCCTTTCCCCTCTCCCTGTCAGAAGCACAGGGATTTTTTCTCTGATATTCACTGTGAGATCCTGGTTGAGCTCCTGGATGTAAAACTTATAAAAGTGTGAGGGCCCTGACATCTGAGTCACCATGGAATTTTTATTTCTCATGCTTGTCTATGCTGAGCCTTCACCGACTTGTCAGTTAAAGTTCAGTTTCTCTACCTTGTCATTGGTTCCCACAGAGACTTGCGCTCATGTGTTTCTGATCCAGCAAGCCATGATTCTCTACATTTTCCTGCTGGCTTCTCCAATTTTAGGGACAGGGTTTTCCCTGTGACCACACCTCTCTGATGAATCTAAGACAAGTTGATTTTTTAGTTTTTTTCAGATTTTTACTTGTTGGTAAGATGAAGTGGCAACTTCCAGCCTCTTATGTGCTAGACCAGAAACCAGAAGTCCCATACATTATTTTTTTAAATGTATTTGTGTTGGGAGAACATAAAAATTTAAAAATTTACATCAAGATTAAAAAATAACTCACATGGGGCGGCCCCGTGGCGCACTCGGGAGAGTGCAGCGCTTGGGAGCGCAGCGGCACTCCCGCTGTGGGTTCAGATCCTATATAAGGATGGCCCGTGCGTTCACTGGCTGAGCGCAGTGTGGGTGACACCAAGCCAAGGGTTGCATCCCCTTACTGGTCACAAAAACGACAAAAAAAACCACACCTCACACTATCAACCTTACTTCCAGCCATTATGGTGACTTTTCCGTCTATAGCATATGACTAGAAAACTGGACAATCTACATAAAGAACTGTTTTCTGACATTGAGCAACAGAAAACACAGAAGTGTGTTTCTTGACAGAGGAGAGCAAACAAGGTAAACCTTGAAATTGTCCAAACTTTCTATATGAAGGCATTCTCCAGATCACTACACAGGAAGGGGGAGACCAAACGTAACACTGGTCTCTCTGAAAGAAGGAGACAGAAATCAGAATTTGGGAGGTTGAAGCACATGTATTTTAAGTAAGGCAATGTAAAAGAAGGAGATATGCAGAGAAAAAAACTGAGGAAATCTGCATGGGTCTCCTTGAGCCTGACTGAACATGAAGCTGCACATGCATAGTTTGAGAATATATAAGGCCAAACAAAGAAAAATAATCATAGAAAGAACAATCACCACATAGCTGTAAGTGAACAATTTCCAGAGCTCACATTGGAGACTTTTCAGGTTTCAACCAATCAGAGTGGAGAAAACTTGTTGAACACCTATGACACTCAGTAGGAACTTTGGAAGGGTCATACCTGTGTAGTAAGACTAAACTAGGATTAAAATAAAGGCTACTTTAAGTCACCTTTTAAAATTCTTAAAAATATCCTCAAAAGAATCAAGCTGGACTTCAAGGAAATTAATGGCCTACATAAATCAAATTCAATGATTTTTAAAGAATTACAACAGAATCCACATACACTTAACAATATTATATACACAAACTCATCGTCTAATAAAAAATTACAGTACATGTGAAGAATCGAGAAAAGATGACGCATCACAAGGAGAAAAACCAGTTAATAGAAACAGACCCAAAAATGTAAGAACTTGTAAAATTGGCAGATAGAGACTTTAAAACAGCTATTATAAATACAACCAAGGATTTGAAAGAAAATTTGAATATAATAGAGAAATTAAATATATTTTTAAAAACCCTAGAGTTAAAAGATGCAGTACCTGAAATTAAAAAAAAAAAAAATCACTGGATAGGATTAACAACAGATTAAACACGGCAAAAGAAAATTGCAGTAAACTTGGAGACATAAAAATAGAACTTATCCAAACTGAAACACAAAGAAGGCTGAAAAAATTATCAAAGCAAGTGACATAAGAGAAAATGTTAATGCATTTAATTGAAATCCCCCAAAAGAAAAGAGGATGGCCAGAAAAATTATTTTAAAAATAAAAATTATTTTTAAAAAAATATTGTAAAAATTTTAATCAATTTATAAAATCACATACCCAGGAAACTAAATAAAGACAAGAAAAGAAAAAAAAAAACTGTGAAGCAGAATAAACAGGGGAAAAAAAATCACATGAAAGCATTTCATAATCAAATTGCTGAAAATCAGTGACTAGGAAAAATCTTAGAAGCAGCCAGGAAGGGGAGTAGGGGGACAATGCATTACATAAATAAGAACAAATACAAGAATATCTTGTAACTTTTTTTTTCAGAAAAGTGGAAAAAGTAATTAAGAATAAATGGGGCAAGTAGGAAACAGTATCAAGATGGTAGACATAAATCAAACGGTACCTACACTTAACACTACATGAAAATGGTCTAAAAATTCCATATAAAGAGATAATCATACTGGATAAAAAAATCAAAACTCTACACTATGTTGTCTACAAGAAACTCATGTTAAATATCAACACAGATTATGAGTAAAAGGAGAGTAAAAGATACACCATGAAAACATCATAAGAAAGCTGGAATAGCTTTGTTACTATCAAAAACGTAGACTTTTGGACAAGGAATATTACCAAAGATAAAGAGGAGCATTTCATAGTTGTACGTAGATCACCAACACATTAAGAAGATGTAAGTCTTAGTGTAATGTACCTAATAACAGAGCTTAAAAATACATGAAGTATATTCACAATTATAGCTGGAGATCTCAATAATCCTTCCCTAGTATTAGAGCAAATAGATATGAAATCAGTAAGTATATTAAAGGTTTGAACAACACTATCAACCAACTTGACCTAATAACATGTATAGAACACTATGTCAAATAATGCAGAATACGCAGTCTTTTCAAGTGCATGTGTGACATACACTATAATAGAACATATGCTGGGCCATAAACAAGTCTAAATGCCTTTCTTTTTTTTTTTTTTTTTTGTCTTTTTCCGTGTCCGGCAACAGATCGCAACCCTCAGTGTTGCCCCCGTACCGGACCGGGACCGGCAACGGGATCGCAACCCTCGGCGCTGCCCCCGCGCCTCGCTCAGCCAGTGAGCGGGAACCGGTCTGTATGTGGGATCTGAACCCTCGGGCGGTAGCGCCGCCGCACTTCCCAAGCGGCGCACTATCCAGTGCGCCATCAGGCCGGCCCTAAATGCCTTTCAACAGACTGAATTCACACAGAATATCTTCTCTGATCACAACACAATTAAATTAGAAATCAGTATCAGAATGACATCTGAAAAATCCACAAACATTTGTAAATTTGCCTGAGTCAAATGCCTATGAAATAAGCCTAAGGTATAGGGATTAGTTGATGGCAATTTCACATTCAATAGTCTAATTACTTCCACCTAAGTGTTATCTCTCCTATTTATTGTCACTCACCGTGAAGCAGCTGATCCATGTGTAGAGAACTCATCCTCCAAAATAGTACTCTCCTAAGAATTTGAAAGACAACTGGATATAATTTATTTTATTTGAGAAATAAGTTTAATTTAATGTTAAGAATATAACAAAATTATTAGTGCAACATGCTTTATTCTGTTTAAACATAGCATATAATTCTCTCTATCCTATTCCATACATTTTAAAAAGCAGTCTCTCCCTTGAATCTCTTTCATTATGTTAGATTCAGCCCAGTGCTCAAGCCCATGGGAACTTTTCTATCTTATTTAATTATCAAATTGGTTATCATTTTCTACTTTGGGCCATTTCCCCATTTGAAAAACATCTTTTAGACATCATGCATACTTTGATACTGCTGTCTTGTCATTAAAACAAACTTGTAAAACATGACCCTTTTCCCATGGGGTAAGCTCTTTCCCATGAGTCTCCTCATCACATTGTGGGAATAGTTATGACTCTAAAGGCCTTTTACCTTGAATAAATAGTTAAAACACTTTAGAATCACTAAGGCATATTTCTCCATGATATCCATAAGATGATCTTAAAATACCAGCCAATGCTTAGCTAAAATCTAGACACACTAGTCCATTGCATTTTCTCCATCTAAAAATGCTATCACAAGTACAAAAAAATGATACGGCTGAACTTTCAGATACAATTTTCCTTAAGGCAGGAAGGGGCTGATGGTGATAGAGTGAGGTGACGGTTCCAGTTTGTCATGTCCTTGGTGAGTTGGCTAACACTATGTTTAATCAAGAACGTTGCCCAAGTTTGGTACTTGCTGTTGATCACACCAGCATGCAGTCTGCAAAAGTGCCCCCACTGCTGCCTCTGCTCACTGACAGCTGTGCCACGGTTGCTGACTACTGAGGCTGCTGAATTTTGCATTAAAGGTTCTACCTTCTATAATTGCTACAGCCACTGGTAATGAGCTCCTCTGACTGCAGAAATTGCTGCTCATATTGTGCCCTACAGTTGTTTACTTATTTGCCTATGTTTATTTATTTATTTATTTATTTATTTTAATTGACATATAATAATTGTACATAATTGTGGGGTACAAAGTGGCATTTCGATACATGTATATAATGCATGATGATCAAATCAGGGTAATTAGCATACCCACCATGTAAACATTTATCACTTCTTTGTATACTTATTTATTACTTATTGTTTTATTGGAGCTCTACAAAGCTGAAATGCAATCATGAATTGATGGGTATTGGTCCAATGGAAATCTGAATAAGAGATAAGAAATTATACTTAATCACCCCTCTACTCCAATACTAAGTTTGAACCCAACTTGAGTTCTGACGGTTAATTTTATATGTCAACTTGAATAGACCACAGAATACCCAGATATCCATTTAAACATTATTTCTGGGTATGTCTATGAGGGTGTTTCCAGAAAAGATTAGCATTTGAATTGATGGACTGAGTGAAGCAGATGGACCTTCCCAATGTGGGTGGGCATCATCCAATCCACTGAGAGTCTGAATAGCACAAAAAGGCAGAGGAAGGTTAAATTTGCTTTCTGCTCGACTGTGTGATCTGGAACTTGCTCTTTTGCTTCTTCTGGCACTTCTAGTTCTTTGGCTTTCAGATTCAGACTGGATTCTACTCCAACTCTCAGGCCTTCAAACTACAAGCTGTTCTCCAACTTGCAGACAGCAGATTATAGGACTTTTCAGCCTCCATAATAATGTGAGTCAGTATCCTATAATAAATCTCTCTATCTGTTTCAGACATATATATACATATATATATATGTATGTACTCATACATGTACACACCCAGACAGTCTCCGATGGCTCGACAATTTTTTGACTTGACGATGGTATAAAAGCAATATGTTTTCAGTATGCTCCTTGACTTATGATGGGGTTACATCTGGATAAACCCATTGTAAGTCAAGAAATATGCATTCATACATACAGAGAGATAGAAACTTCAAAAAAATCATGGAAAAATGAAATTAAAAAATAGTACAAATTTTTCCATGAACTTTTTGAAGGTCCCTCATATCCACCATCATGTGTGTGTGTGTGTGTGTGTGTGTGTGTGTGTGTGTGTGTGTGTGTCCTATTATGAATGCCCACCAAAGGGTAAGCTCAACAAAGAAGGATTTTAATAATCAATCAGGATAACCCATTCGGTGGATAACAGTCACTCTTTCCCTGGCCACCCTTGTCGTTGTCCAATGGGCTCATGAACAAAGTGGTCATGGTGGCAGAGATGGAGGTTATACATGGGGCTAGCCACATAGACTTCCACTCACCCAGGCCAACCTGGCAACGATCATTGCTGAGTGTCCAGTTTACCAACAGCAGAGACCAACACCAAGTACCCAGTATGGCACCATTCCCTGGGGCAATCAGCCAGCTACCCGGTGGCAGGTTCATTACATTGGTTCACTTGCATCATAGGAGGAGCACCATTTTTTTCTTACTATAAAAGACACTCTGGATATGCATTTGCCTTCCCTGCACACAATGCTTATGCCAAAATTAACATCTATGGACCTATAGAATTTTTTATCCATCATCATGTACTCCACATAGCATTTGCTTCTGATCAAGGAACTCACTTCATAACAAAAGTACAACAATGTGGAATTCACTAGTCTTACAATATTCCCCACCATCTCGAAGCAGTTGGTTTGACAGTAGAGAACAATGGCCTTTTGAAGACTAAGTTACAGCTTCATACTTTGCAAGAACAGGGCAAGTTTCTCTAGAAGGCTGCAAATGCTCTGAATCAGCATCTAATATGAGGTACTTTTTGTCTCATAGCCACGAGTCAAGGGTTCAGGAATTGAGGGTGGAAATGAGAATGGCACCACTCACTACTACTTCTAGTGATCCATCAGCAAAATTTTTGCTTTCTGTTTCCACAACTTTATCCTCGGCTGGCCTAGAGGTCTTAGGAGACACAACAGGGATTCCACTGAACTGGAAGCTAAGACTGCCACCCAACCACTCTGGGTTCCCCGTGCCTCTGAATCAACAGGCAAAGAAGAGCGTTATTATGTGGTTGGGTTGATTGATCCTGACTATCCAGGGGAAATTGGGCTACTGCTTCACAACAGAGATAAGGAATACAAGAGATCCCTTAGGGTGTCTCTTAGTATTACTATACTCTGTGATTAAATTCAATGGAAAACTACAATAACCTGATCCAGTCAGTGTTACAAATGGCCCAGACCCTTCAGGAGTAAAAGTTTGGGTCATCCCACCAAATAAAGAACCATGACCAGTTGAGGTGCTTGCTGAAAGCAAAGGAGATAGGAATTCATAGTGGAAGAAGGTAGATACACATACCAGCTGCAGGACTATAATCGTCCATGAGCACTTCCTCCTTAGTTTGTTATGAATACATTTGTGTGTGTGTGTGTGTGTGTATCTCAAATAGTTTTCTTTCACCTTTTATTCTCCTATCATGTAACAAAAAATACATTGACTTTATATAATAACGTTTAAGTATTGTTAATTTTACATCATAGTATTTAAGTTATGAGATATCAAGGAGAAGAGTAAACATTATTCAAAGATATTACCTCCTCTTCTGAGGAACGGGTTAGTGTGTTTTTTGTTGTATGCAAAATAGTTGTATCATGTTATGTAGAATTATGACCTTGCTATTGTCTTTAGTTGTAGATTAAGTATCATGTTAGGAGGTGTGTATAGGTGCCAAACTGAAAAGGGATGGACTTGTGATAATTTTATATGTCAACTTGACTGGGCCACAGGATGCCCAGATATCTGGTTAAATCTTATTTCTGAGTGTGTCTGCCATGAGGATGTTTCCAGAAAAGGTTAGCATTTGAATTGGTGAACTAAATAAAGCAGATGGCCCTCCCCAATATGGGTGAGTATCATCCAATCCACTAAGGGTCTGAATAGAACAAAAAGGAAAGAAAGATTGAGTTTGCTCTCTGCCTCTGCCTGGCTGCTTGAGCTGAGACATTGATCTTTTCCTGCCCTGGATGCTTCTTGTTCACCAGTTTTTCTGGGTTCCCAGTGTGCAGATGGCAGATTGTGGGATTTCTCAGCTTCCATAATCACATGAGCCAATACCTTATAATAAATCTCATACATATATACCATGTCTTATTGGTTCTGTTTCTCTGGAGAACCTTGACTAACACAAAGTCCTTGATTTTCTCTTCTTTTAGAAATGTGTTCTTTCCAAGTTTATCGGGTACTGAAAAAATTCATTCCTGTGGGAACTTTCCTCCCCACTTCTAGACATGCTTGAACACTGTGGTGATCCTACTTAGGCTTAAGCTGCAATAACTTCTACATTTATCATTCCCATTGAGGACCTGTGAAGCACCATTTCAGGTTCTGTGGGCCATACTATGACGAATAAGACAGCCTCTGACCACAAAGAGCTTGCAAGTTACTTTACCTAAATCCCCTAAAAATAGCAGGATATGTTCATACAGTAAAGGCCTCTGATATATTTGTGGAACATTAATTCTTCCAAGATAAAAGGACAAATGGAAATCAACAGAAGGCAAGAGTAACCCAGCAGCTTTTTTTTTTTTTTCCTTTTTAACACCTATGTATTAATTCAGCACTCCAAAATTCTGAATTTCTACAAGGCTGAAAAGCTGTTTATTTTATAATAAATTAAAGGACATGAGTAGCTTGTCAAATGTTTTTCTTTCATGGAAGGGAAGGTGGGCAATGGGCAGAGGGCGATGGTTCCATATTTTCATATATGTCACTGGTTCTGAGATGGTTATTCATCTTAGGGGGTAAAAGTATCAAAAAATGGTAATCTTTGAAAACTTTTTACACAATGATCAGAAAAGAGTGATGTGTGTTAGAGAAATATTAGAGTTGCACTCAATGATAATGTGTATTAGATAAATATTGGCAGTTACTAATATTAGTGTAAATCTCATCCGCTGGAATTGGTTTCACACTTTGAGAATGTCTAGGGGCTTAAGTCACGGTGCTATGACTCCTATAGGAGCCTACTATTCTCCCTCTTAAAAAAGTATGTCTCCAGTACAGAATAAAGAAACCTCCATTCTCTTCCCCTGCTAATCTTAGAAGTGAGACTTTCAGAGACAATGTATTTTGACAACTGAATTTTTAGGAAGATAAACTAAAAGAAGAATAAATGCCTCCCTTTTATTTTCTTTTGGAAAGAATAAACAGTTTTAAAGTTATTGAACTGCCTTTTTTTTTCTTTCAAGCTTCTCTTTACTGTATTTATACCATGAGTCATTGTTTATATAATTCAATTAACATTGGCTAGAGCTGGCAAACTAAAACACTGTCTTAAAGCATTTGCTTGAAAAGTCTCCATGTCCCTGAGCTGTCATTTCTTAGCATGATGGATAATGGATAGAAATAATTACCCTGAACAAGGCTTGACAGCTTAAATGATTAGAGTATCAAAGAATTAGCAGCCTTAGCTAAACATCTTATTTTTCAAGATGCATTATTAAAGGGAAATACTACAGAGACTGTGATGAATCTGAAAACCCTCTTAAAACAGTTCCATTGTCTATGACAGGTAAGTTTACGTCAAGTATATTCACAAAGGCTCATTTAAATCAGTTTTCCATCCAGTCTGCATAAATCCCTCCACCAAAGTGATATGAGAAAGCTTTGAACGTTCAGCATCATTGCAGGACACACATAAGTAGAATTATTGAAGCTATTTTTTTGTACATGCCAGGCAGGGCCTTGATTCATTCCTCACAGACAGCATTTTGTGTCTCTTCTGTAGATCTAAATATGCAAAAGTTTCCTATTTGTTTTGTTTATTAAAAATAAGATTCAATATTATTCCATCTCTAGGATTGCATTTCCTGACTCAGGCCCATTCTCTTGGCTCACATGGAATGCCTTCTGCACTGCCACTTGGAAGGATTTACCACCTTTATTTTATTAGAGCATTTTTATTGTTCAATAAAACTTTTACTTTATGTCCAATATTGTAAATGGTGAGGAGATGATGGAAAACTTTGAGGGCAATCAAATATCTAAGGAAGTAAGCAAATCAATTTAATAAAAGCCGTATTCTTTTCAGAACTACTTCTTTCCCAGACACACAGTGAGCAGAGCTACCAAATGGCATTTGTGCTACTTCTTAATCTCTTCCTGGAGAAAGAGAAGAGACTGGATTTCCTGCCTATGGTCAAGAATAAGTACTTTTGTATCTTCTACTAACATTCAGTTTTGTTTCATCCCATCCCGTTGCAAAGCATTTTGTAAATATTTAAGAGAAATTTTAAGAAGAAAAATTGAGGTCGTTTTTAAAAAGTTGTTACTGCTGAGTTGCACGTGTGGGGCCTGGTTATAATCATGTATCTTGCTACTTGTGTGACTGGGCAAGTTGTCAATCCTGTTGGAGTTCATATTTCATCTGTAAAGTGGGCAGGATAATATTTATTTCACACTGATGATTTTTAGGGGTCTAACTACCTATGAAAACACTTAGCACAGTATCTAGCCCATTGCAGGGAAAACAAACAAAAAACCTGTTCATATTTTCTAGTTAGAGAAGCATGATTATATGATTAACAAACATGAAACAATGTCACATTCAAGATATAGAGGAGGCAAAGGCTGCCCCAAGAAGAATCCAAACAGACAAACATAATTTAGGGGCTATTCTTTGTGTCCTTGTCCCACATCCTAATGCCTAATGCACTTATAAAGGACTATTAATGTCCTTGTAATCCTCTCTAATGATCAACTCTTCTTCATCACCAAGATCAGGTTTTGCCTAATACAATGGTGTCCAGCATTTCAAAACTACTTCTTGCCAATTCATCTTTATCCAATAAAGCTCTCCTTCTCTTAGAGCAATGATTCTCAAATTTGGCTGCACATAGTAACTAATGGGAGATCGTTAAAACAAAACAAAACTAAACTAAACTAAACTAAACAATGTCAGGATCCAACCTACAGAGATTTGGATGTAATTGGTGTGGGGTGTAATCTGGCCATTGAGATTTGTGAAAGTTCCCCACATAATTGTAATGTTCACCTAAAGTTGAGAACACTGCCTTAGAAGTTCAATATCAGGAAAAAAATATGATGGCTAACACCAGTGGTTCTTACCCCTGAAAGTATTTCAGAATAGTCCAGGGAGCTTTCAGAGGAGTACAGATGCCAGAGCATGTCTCAGACCTACCAACTCCAAATTTCTGAGAGTGGGACCCAAGGAAAAAAAAAGTATATATATTATATGTGTGTGTGTGTGTGTGTGTGTGTGTGTGTGTATCAGATGATACTTGTACAGCCTGCGCAGCACCAAAATACAATGGAATCTGATTACTCACTGTGACATATACATAAATCATGTCCGTTACTGAACCGTAGTGCTTCTTAGTCTGTCTTTTCTCTCCAGCTGTCATCTGCTTAAAATAGTTTGCGAACAATGCTTTGCCAAGGTAGATAACAGAGTATTGTTAAAAATTAGCTAGGTTTTACAAAATGCTTACCAACCCCCAAGCACAGTGATAAGAAGTTTGTATGCATTATTTTATTGAATCCTTGCAATAATGCTGTGAGTCGGGCCCATTTTATAACAGAAGAGACAGGTTTGGAGAGGTAAAGTAATGTTCCCAGGTTTATCCAAGTGAAAGAGCTGGGACAGGAACCCAGTCTGTCTGACATTAGTGCCTGTGATCTTAATTAAACTCTACATCAGTGGTATTCAAAGTGGAGTCCCTGGACCACCAATGTCAGTACCATATTGGAAATTATTAGAAACAACATCTTGGACACTACCCCAGATTAACTGAATAAAAATTTCTGAGCTTAGGACCATCATTCTTAACAAAAATGTTTTAGCAAGCCCTTCAGGTGATTCTGATGCATGTTAACATTTGAAAACCACTGTTCTACACTATACCACAAAGCCACTGAAACAGGAATCTCCTTTTCCAAGTCACTGAAGAGAGCCTTTTTGTCTCAATGTCATAAGGGAATTTTGTGTGATTCGCCCTAGGAAATGAGACAAGATATGCACTGAGGTCCTAAATTTAGCTTCAAGTAGAGCAGACAAGACCTGTTAAGAGACAGGTGAGTTGTCAGGGATTGATTCCAGTGTTACAAGAAAAAATTTAGACAAATTAAATTTAGCAGTTTATTTGAACAAAAAACAATCCATGAATCTCTGAACCAGAAGAAGTTTGGAGAGTTCTGCCCAACAATGTAAGTAGTGAGCTTTTATAGGCTGGACACAGAAGCATACTAGAGAAATCACTTGATTGGCTATAACTAGGCATCTGCCTTATTTGGGCATTGTCGTAATGAGGCATTTGCCTTACATGGGCATGGTGTGATGAGTTGGCTGCCTGTGGTTGACTGAAAATCAGCTGCTTATAATTGGCTAAAACTGGGCTGTTTGTTATACTTCTAAGCTAGGTTTCCATTTGTTTATATACTGAGGTTGTAGTTTGCTATGCAGGAGCTCAAGGTTCAGAGGCATCCTCAGGTCAAGTTTAAGTTAACACCACCCAACAGTAGGAAAATCAAAAAGAAGATAGAAACCACTTCCTCCTCTCCCTTGCCTTGGCCCCCCTCCCCAGGACTAGCTATTTCTTTCCCCAGATGACCCCAGGAATACTGGAATTGGCAGAGTACAAATAATAGCAACTGTCTTCGGGTTATAAATGACTTACTATATACAAGGGGTCTCCAAAACGTTCACGGAAAGATTCATATTAGCTTTCAATTCTATTTTCCCATGAACTTTTTGAAGTACCCTTTTATACCTCATTACTACAATACACAATAATAATTATGCACATGACTATAAAAGATTTAATTATTTAGTTTCAACCTTAAATCTTTCTCATTTATGTGTAGTCCCTTTAGAATCTGAATGTCTCTCATTATTTAAAACAATTACAGTGAGCATTGCTTCTGGGTTTGTTTTTGGGTTCTTGTTGTGTTGTTGGTTTCGTCTCTTTCCCATGCTCAAACTAGTCTGGTTAACAGGGAGACCAAATTCTACCATATGCTCCTATTCAAAAGCTAGCATGATGATTTTAAATGTTTACGTGTGAAAATATATAAATATTGTCACCACATATGCTTTTTTTCCCTCTGAGCTTTAAGTTACCACTGATGCCCTTTCCTCTTGGCCTTGTATTTTAAATTCTTCTACCCTAGTAAAGAATGATGGATTTTCCATGTATCTTGTAGAGAGCTGCTTTATTGTTACCGTGATAGCGTAAAACTGAACAGGTGGTGATATTACAAGAGAGGGATGTGGAGAAGGCAGTTTGCACATGGTAATGGATCTTGGAAAACTCCGCTCTGCCTCCCTCCCCAGTGTCCTTTTAATGATGAAGACACTGAATATCAAACATCCTAGGAGCATTTTAAATCTGTGTTTGTTAGTGAAGTAGCTGATCAATACGAAATGTAGGACAAAAATGAAACCACAGACCTAAGGACAAATAAAATAGAACCTGCCAGTGGGTCAGATTTGTTTACCTTCCTTCCTCTTTTCCTTTCTTCTTTCCTTCCCTCCTTCCTTGATAATTAACCAAATATTTATTGAATGTGGTGCAGTAGAAAAAAGACTAGACTTGGAGTCATTCTGATCTACATTTGATTCCCATCTCTACCTCTTAGGAGTTGAATGTCAGCTTGTCTAGGCAATTCACTTACCTTCTCTGTGCTTCAGTTTCCTCATCTGTAAAATGGAGATATAACAGGTTATTGAGAAAATGTGGGTGAGTAAATATTATATGTAAAATCCTACATAAGACTCAATATGGCCCATGACTCAATAAATGGATATCTTATATACCTCTGCCCCTTCTACACAGTTGAACTGTGATTCTCTTCAGTTAAGATTCCCTTTTCCTCTTTTTCAGAGACTTCAAGTGTGAGTGACCAACCCAACCCTCTCCCTGACACATAGTCTCCCATGTTATTGGGTAACCCTCTGGAAATAGGAACTCTGAAACAAGAAGAGAATGGCCTCCTCAAGAGGATATTGTTAATTAATAATGATTGTGTTGGGGATTTACTTCAAGTACAGTTCCCATTGTCTACTAATTTGGAGCTCGCTGGAAAAATAAAGAGATCTCAGAACACGAAAAAGATCCTACATTCCCTTCCCAATTTCTCTGTGATGTACTCCCGTATCATAATCCTCTTTCCCCGCCCTCTCCCCCCCTTCCCTCACCTTTTCTTTTTCTCTTTATCCCAAAATGTCAAGCATGTGTTTTCACATGAGGAAATGAAAGAAAGAATTGTGCCCAATGGGGAGAAAGCAATATATGTATATTCAAGTATACATAGTCTTTATCAGCCAGAAATTCAGAAGCTGATTCTGAAACCTAAAGATCTACATGATTGCACACTCTAAGATAAAGATTTGAGCCCAAATAATTCCCAAGTAGAAATAGCTTGCTGTGTTTGAAAGAGCATGAATTTTATTATCAAGCAGATAGTACCTACTTCACTTTCTGGCCATGTGATCTTCAAGCAATTGTTGTTGTCAGTATTGAATAAAACGATGGACATAAAGTGCTTGGTATGTGGAAGACAGTCAACAACTAACATTGATTGCTTTTATTTGAGGTTATTTTCCCCCCTTTTTTCTGTCACAAAATCCCACACTCTGACCTGAAAATCAGAATTTAACTCTATCCTATAATGTACAGTAAGATGCCATTGGTCAATTTCATCCAACACAGAGTTCAATGAAGAAAATTAATGCTTTGACATTGGCCCAGTCCCAACTCTCTGACCCTAACTTTCTTTATCTGTAAAGTGGGAGAAATGTATCTAATGAATTTAGTAGTGACACACACTTCTTGCTTTTACAGGGTTTGTAACACATGTCATAATGATAATGGATTGCTTGCTTATTTAACTAATGTCTCTCTCTCACATTAGATTGCAAATCTCCATGAGAGATTGTTTTGTTCATTCCACATCCCCTAGCATCTTATAAATGGATATATATAGTACCCGGCCGGCACCTAGAAGATATTCAATAACTTTTGCAAAATAAATCAATGAATATGACATGGGAGTGGCACAGAAATTAATTGTTCTTTCACTTAACTCCTTCAATCATTCATACAATAAGTATTTTTAAATGTTTAATTTGTACAAAACCATGTAGTTCACAGGGCAATTTTCTCCCAGATTATCTCATTCAGTCTTCAACAAAACACTGTAGGGAGACTTTGCCATTAGGCCCATTTTGCAGACAAGGAAAGTAGAACTCAAATTATAAGGAATTTTTCTGTGGTCACACAAATGTCAGGAAAAAAGTAAGCTACTGAATAAATTTTTTATTTTAAAGATTTTTTTATACAGTAAGCACCTTACAGTTATTAACTTTACTTAATCCTTACAAAAAAAAAAAGCCTTAAGGTGGTTATTGTTATTATCATCAGCTTTCAGATGAGAAAAAATGTAGGTGACTTGCCAGGAACAGAAATAAGTAAAGATTAAGTTATTTGCTTCTGAACTCAGACAATATATAGTACAGGGGGGATTTGAACCCAGACAGTCTTGTCTCCAAAGTACATGCTTTTGGTCATTAGACTATGGTGCTTTTGTAGAAATCTATACACAATTCCAGAGGAAATAACAAATGCTGCCAAGCTTCCTTTAGTTTGGGTCAGTTGAGTTAGTGAGGGGGTGACTAGAAACTAAAGCATAGTAAAATTGATCCATGTATGTGGTTTATTAAATTGTTTGAGATTTTCTTTTTTTTTTTTATTTCTAGGTTAACACAATGATGTGTTACACTTTGTATATGCTCAATAACTATTTGCTGATATTATGATTGAAGCACACATTGTCAAACCTAACATGTCATATTAAGAAATTCAAAATAAAGCATAAATCAAAGAAATTGCTAATTATTCAGCTAGGCAAGTATCCTTTTTTCTCAGCATAAGATATAATATTTCAGAATAGGAGTTTCAACAATTATTGACTTGGAATCTGTCCTCAACACCTTCAGTTTCATCCAGTTTGACCTCAATACAGTAAAGGTGTTAATCCCTTCATCCAAAAATCAACCAAAATTACTTTGAGTTGGAGCTTTTAAAAATGGAATTCCCTCTGTAATATTGTTATTAATGTATGGCAAGAGTTCATTTTTATAACTTTGAGGGAGGGGCAGAATTTAAATAAGATCTTCTAAATTCAAAAGTAGTCTATACTGGCAAACAATTTGATCTTCCATCTTAATATGCTTATTTGAGTTTATAAACCCTCAGCAATCAGAATACCCTAAAATACGGGTGTGAATCCCACAACTTAAGGTTGGTCAAACTGAGACCTCTCTATGCCTTTTAAAAATAAACTGGCCATAAAATATAAAATTTCAACTGTTTTCAATTCTAAGCAGTTATAAAAGAAGATTGTGCCAAGGAAAATCTTAGAAATAAAGATGAAGGCATAGAAAACAGTTGGGCTATAATGAACCTTAGCTTCTTACAGCAACCTTAGTTTCAGCCAAATATATTCAAATGACACTGGCAATAGCCCACCTGGTTGAAATTCTGAAAGAATAAATTTTTCTCTCTGTTAAGGTAACTTTGAAACTAACTAGACAACCTCTGGGATGTGTCAACAGATCTTGAGGTTTTTTTGTTTTGTTTTTTGCCCCATACTCGTGTTTTTATTTTCTCCAACTAGATTGAAATTTTCCATTGTACAACTGATTCATACATCACAAATCCATTCATTAATTTCACAAAGACTCATATTTATCAAGTGCCCACTTGAATAAGACAATATGAAAACTTAACATTTGGGCCAGCTTGTGGCTCACTCGGGAGAGTGCAGTGCTGAAAACTTAACATTTACCACTTTAGTGCCTGCTATGTAGCAAATATTCAATAAAAATGGTTTGAATAATGCAATTTTTCATCTGTCATTATACTTAAATTCATTATACATACAGTGTGTCAACTTTTATTCATTAGTTTAATAAATCATTATTGATAGCTCTTGTGCTACTATGCCAAGAACTAGGGACACAATGGAAAGTCAAATCCATATGGCCTTTGCCTTATGTGGCTTATGGTCAGAGACTGTGACCTATAAAATTTTTATTGGGACATGCTAAAAAGGACAGATTCTCATCATTTAGGATAAGGAGTGAAATTTAAATAGTGAGGAATTCCTAAGAAGTGATACTTGACCTGAGATCTAAACAATAGTACAAACTATCTAGGTATCTTAGATAGAGCTTCCTAAAGGCAGGTCATGAAACAAAAATTCCTACACTGGTGATTTATTATGGACAGAAAGGTAAGGGCTGGGGAAGTAAGATAGAAAAGAGGATCCCAGGCAAAGTTCTGCACAGAGAAGATTAAGCTGGATCCTTCAGGGGAACTGGGATTGTGTGCCTTGCCTCAGAGTTGTCCTGCCTATGGCAAGGGTGCTGGTCTTTCAAACTCTTTCACTTAGAGTCATTGGCTAAAAGCCCCTGTGGGAGAGAAGCTTAAGCTCCCAGATCCCTGCTGCCAGCAAAGTGGCTGCAGTAACCAGAGGGCAGTCCTCCCCCAAGGAGCTGAAAGTGCTAGGTGGAGAAGAAGCCCATAGAAAGACAAGGTGTGAAGAGTTGATAGGAAAGGATTCTAGGGGTTCCAGGAGAACACTAGCATTGTCCCTTACACTGAATGAGGGAAAAGTGTTTCAATATATGCGAAGTTCCTATGGTAGACCAGAGCCTTGCCAGTATGAGGGACCTGAAGAAATGAAGAATGGCTAGAGCCAGCCAATACTACATATCAGTATGGGATGGGCTGGAGAGAGGGGGGAAGGCAGGTTATAGGTTGGGTTAAGGCTTTTAATGACTTTTATCCAAAGCAGTGAGAGGCTACTGAACAGTTTCAAACAGGGAAGCAACACACTTGGATTTGTATTTAAAAACTTTTTACAGCCACAATATGGAAAATGGAGAAATGCTCATGTGGAGGTAGAGAGACACTTTAGAAGGTAATATAGAAAAGCAATGATGATGGAGGATGGTCAGGTAGTGGTAAAGAGATTTAGATGGAGTGGATACATTGCAGGAGGTAAAATCATTGGGAATTGTTGATGAATTGGATGAGAGGGGAGTGCTGAAAGGTATCAAGATTTCTGGCTTTCCTGACTAGATATGGTGGTTTTATTCACATGAAATTGTGATCATTGGAATGATAGATCCCCAGTGCTTTTTTTGCCAGAGGTAAAAAAGATACACATATTTACTTGTAGGTGGAGGTTAATCACCCACAAACTGTGTACTTTAATTATGACAAGATATTACCTGCTGACTGAGGTATATTTGGGGAACAGGAGAGGAACTGGCAACCATAGGCCAATTTGCAAATGGGGGTTTGGTAGATCTAGACAGGTATTAAATGGTCAGCTTGCTCCAGGGATGGTACCATCATATGAATGAGACAGGACTGACTGGGAAGACGGACCTAGTATAGATGAAGGAATCAAACAACATGACACAGAATATAATTAATGCACATGCATGCAATTCAACAATAAGTCTAAAATACCACAGAGAAGTTTTTAACTGAATGAAATAATCAAGATTCCAGCCCATGGTTGGATCCCAAAGTCAGTTCAATTTTCCTGCATTCTAAATAATGCTGGAATGAATATCAAAGGAAGTAGAGTTATTGGGTCACAGGGAACATTCTTCCAAAGCCTTTGATACATAGAGTCAATTTGCTTAACCTCCATTAGTGTTTGAGGTGCATTCCCTGCACCCTCAACCTAAATCTTTAGTTTTGCTAAATGGAAGTATGCTATGGATGGAGGTGGGGGTAGTATCTTCTTGTTTGCGTTTGTTTTTATTTGAGTACTTATGTGATTTAAGTTTTTAGTGCCTTTTTAAAATTTCTTTTTTAAAAGGGTCTTTATTTACTTTGCCCAAATATCTGCTGGGGTATTAGTAATTCTTCTTATTCATTTCTATGAATCCTTTACATATGACAATATAAACTTTGTACATACTTAATACAAATACTTTCCCAGGCATAGTATTTTGTATTGAGGCAGGCACCTTTAATTATAATCTACAGAATTTCTATAAGATTTTCCTTGGGGATTTTTTTCACTGCAATTTTTAGAAAGTTTTTCCTTATTTAGAGATAAAACTGTATGTCTTGAAATTGTTCTGAAAAAAAATCTAACAGTAAAAAGTTACTATAGTGAAGCAAATTAACATTTGTCATCTCAGTCACTCATTTTTGTTTTTGTTTTTGTGGTAACAGCACCTAAAATCTATTCATTTATCATGAATTCAAAATACAGTATAATGTTATTACCTATCTATATCTATCCTATAATATTATGTTGGGTACCCTAAATATATGCAATACAAATTATTTATTAAAAAAGATATTATCGTGGAGAAAACTGAGTGAAGAGTACACAGGAACTCTGAACTAGTTTTTAACTTTTTGTTGTCTTCAATTATCTCAAAATAAAATGTTATAACAACAACAACAAAATAAAATAAAATTTGAAAAATTCAACAAGTGTATAGATAAACCAATATTGGCCATGTATATTGTTCATGTTCAAGCTGAGTATAGGGGTTCATGATACTTCTTTTTTACTTCTCTACAAAAGTTTGGTATAATTTTTATAACGAAGATTTTTTAAAGTTATTTGTAATTTGAAGGCCAGAAAAATAGTTGTGCATGATTGCTATAGTCTTCTAGCTGAACTCCTGGTTTCCTACATTCTATCCTCAATACAACAACCAGGGTGATCTGTTAAAATGCAAGCATTGTAGCTCCCCATTTGACCCAAAGACCTTCAGTGGCCTACAAGGCCCTGGGTGGTCCGTACACCACCACCCCCATTTACTGCTCTGATCTCAACTAGATTCTTCCCTCTTGCTGACTCTCCCTCAGCTGCACTGGCCTCTTCACTATAATGTGAACAAGCTAAGCACACACCCCCCTCAGAGCCCCACATTTGCTGTTCCCTTGGTTGCCCTAATTCCTGCATGGTGAGCTCCGTCTCCTTCAGGTCTCAAATACCCCCTTAGCAGTGACACTCCCTGACTACTCTATCAAATATAGCATTTCTCGTGGTACTCTGTTATCTTATGCTTCTTTTACCTCACATCATCTGCCCAAAAGTATGCAATTACTTTTTTATTTGTTATCTGTCTTTCAGAATGGAAACTCCTCACATGTCTTCCTCAGTTTTTTCTCTTTTTTTTTTTTTTTACTATATTTCCCGTGGCCAGAACAGTATGGAAAAAAACAGTATTCACTAAATTAAAATGTTTTAAATGAATGAATGATATATTTGGGTACTAAGAAAATGCTTAAGAATTATGGTACATTTATGATAAAGTAAAATACAGTCATTTGATATTAAGACTATTTTTAATGATATATGAAAATGCTTGTGCTGTACTGCTGAGTAGATAAATAGAGAAGACAAAATTTTTACTTTAAAGAAATTATGGGTGAAAAAAATCAAGGAGGAAATGAATGTTAACAGGCCCCTCACAATGGGAGAATTTTGTGTGATTATTTCATCTTTGTATTTTTGTTAATTTTTCAAATTTTCTTCAAAGACTTTTATAATAAATAGGGAAATTTTAAGAAAATATATTAAATTATAAATCTAAGTTTTCAGTTCTTGGACAATATCTTATGTAACCAGTAATAATATCTAAACTCTGTGATAATACTCATGCATCACTAGATTCCTCTGGACAACATAAAGATAAGCATATTCATGAGTTCATATCAGGGTTGTTAGTTGACGTCGTTGGCAAGAACAAATGTGCACTGAGTACTTGGTGAGGTAGGCACCTTGAGAGTTTATACAAGCAGGAAAAATGTCTATCTGCTTATTGTGGAATCCCTAGCACACAACACAGCAAATAGCACAAAGTATGTGCTAAATAAATAATTATTGAATAAATGAGGAAATAAGACTTGGAGCTACCACCCTGAGAAGAGGATTAGCACCCATAGTACTAGACCTTGCTGCTTCTTTTAAAAGACTTATCGCTCTTGTAATTATTTGGATGTACATGTTTTCCCTCCTAGATTGTAAAGCTTGTCATGGCAGAGGCCATACCTATTTGGCTGATGACCATATTTCCATCGCCTAGCACACAGCCTAACATATAGAGGCTCAATAAATATTTGTGACACAACTGATGGATGGATACCACAAAATTCCCAGCAAGGTAGCATGTGTTCAAAATTGTAAGTGGTGCAAAGAGGTGTAGGGAGTTTGGGAAGGCAAATCTTATTTAAAGAAATCTACAAAATGCAAGGAAAAGAGCAGGCATTTGAGCTTGACCTTAAAGAATAGACAGGATTTTTTTGAAATATGATAGAGAAATAGGAAAGTGTCATTTTAGGCAAAAGGATAGAATTATTGGTGGTATCAGACGTGCTTCTGTGGGTTTTTGTGACTTGCCACCTTTTGGAAAGTTGGCCCTATTTGAAGAAAAGTTTAATTGTAGGGACCCACAGCTGGTACCTTAAGTGCCAGATGCTGGTTTTGTTTCATAGTTAACAGTGGCGACACTGCTTAATTGTATATTTACAAGCAAACACATGTTGTTTCATGAAAACTACTTGATAATTACACAGCGACTACTGGAACCCCTGATAATTACACAGTTACACGTGTTATTGCTACCAAGTTATCTCCTGATAGCTGAGTAATTAACTTGTCAACTCAGCAAATGGAGCTGGAGGGGAGGCATCTGAAATGCTCATTCCTTTTCTTACAGATGTCGGTGGGTTCAGGGAGCACTTGTTGAGCCGGATGCCATTCTCCTCTTAGCCACTTGGCACTTAACCTGGAGGATGAAATGCTTTCTGTCTCCTTAAACTCCCTAAACCTCTTTGCTCCTCTTGTGACTTTTTAACACTTCCTACCTGGCTGGCAGTCTGGGGAGTATCCATCCATCCATCCATCACACCACAAATATTTGTTGGGCTCCTCCTGTGTGTCAGGCCCTGTCTGGGAATCATTGCTGCTGCTTCATAAAGCAGTGTGGTATACCAGAAAGAGCACAAATTTGGTTTCGAATTCTGGAACTGCTACTCTTCAGGTCTGTAATTTTGTGCCAGTCTCCCAATCTATAACTGGACTTTATAATGCCTAACAGGGTGTCTGTTAGGATGACAGATAATGGAAAGACTTGGTATAAAATTAACACTCAATAAACCTTGCCCAGCCACCATTCCCCCCACCCCCTGCTCCCGAACCCCAATTAGTCTTAACTGTTTCTGTTCTTCCTCAAAACAGATCTTGGAATAGCCTCTACTTGGGATTGTTAAAATTTCTGGATATGCTTCAAATTAAAATAACTGTGTTATTTTATTATTATTATTATTATTTTCAAAATTGAGATGTGTTAACTAGGTTGACTGGCTTTTTTTCGAAGTATATTTACAATAGCAGATTTTGCTAAATGGTGCCCAAAATACTTGAAATGGTAGAGGTAAGATATGTAAGTCTTATCTGTTCACTGTTTAATAAAACCAATGCCCAAATCAAAAATTGGGTCATAATCATGCAAAGCGTGTCTACTTAGAAAGTAGAATTCACTGGGCCGGCCCAGTGGCACACTGGATAAGTGCGCCGCTTGGGAAGCGAGGCGGCGCTCCCGCCCGAGGGTTCGGATCCCACATACAGACCGGTTCCCGCTCACTGGCTGAGCGAGGCGCGGGAGCAACACCGAGGGTTGCGATCCCGTTGCCGGTCCCCGGTCCGGTACGGGGGCAACACTGAGGGTTGCGATCCGTTGCCGGACACGGAAAAAGACAAAAGACAAAAAAAAAAAAAATTATTCCTAAATGAACCTAAATGGGGAGTGGAAATGGATTGACAGGGGATAAAGGACAACATGAAAGACTACTAAAACTCAAAATCAGGAGGAAAACAAGGATTACTCTTAGATGAATGGTGGTCAAGAACTAATATAATCTTCTAAATAATAGGGACTGAGTATTTGGGGCTATCTCCCATTATGAATAAAAAAAAAAAAAAAAAAAAAAAAAAAAAAAAAAAGAAAGTAGAATTCAGGAGTTACAAGAACACGGTCACTTGAGCCTTCTTATTGCTCCCTACTCTAGCATTCCCTGTCACAAGCCTCAGTTCATATGGAAGCAGCTCTCTATCTAGAGAACAGGGTGCCAGACACTATGCAAAAACTCAAATAACATAGATGGTGATAATAACACCTACCTCCAGGATTAAGTAAAATATTCTTGAGGCTGAGACAGATTAAATGACATGCCAATGTTTGTGAAAATAGGAGGTGGTAGAGCTATAATTCAGACTCATCATCCTGATTCCTGACCAGTGTCCTTCATATCCCACCACCCTGCCTCCAGCCAATTTACACAATGCCTTGAAAAACTGCCATCCATTGCCTAATTATTTGTTTATACTTCTTAAGTTCTTACTATAGAATGATAAAATATTATGTGCTGGAGGAATAAAAACAGTTACAAGCAGCATTTATTCAATGCACTCTATGTGACAGGCATTAGTTTTCTATACACATTAGCTCATTGGATCATCTTAACAATGCAGAAAAGGTACGATTGTCATCCTCAGTGTAGGCATGAAGAAACTGAGGCACAGAAAGCTTACAGATCTTGTCTGAGGTCACACCCCATTAAGTGGTACACATGGGATTTGATCCTAAGCTGACAATCTCCTAAATCCACCAGGTTAGACACCAGGCTTACTTTGCTGCTATAGCTACACGGCCCAGCACAGGACTGGAGCAAGAGCAAATGTGTTCCTTGGGCCCTGAACACAAAGAGCTCACAGTCTAACAGGGAAGAGAGACACAGAAACAAATACCATTCAATACACTGGGTATTATAATGTGTAGTTGTAAAAGAGCCAGGATCCCAAATCACTGCTCAGTTACTTAAGCCCCCTGAGAAAATATAACATAAAAGATGCCAACCACATGTTCCCTGCTTATTCCTTGCCAGGGTTTTTGTCTGAATCCTAGTCCACTCTGGGGAGCTGGAATAGGCCCCTTGTGGAATAAGTGGACCAGAAGTCAACTTCAGGGGACAACTGTCCATCTGAGCTCAGAATCAGTCCTAAGAAATTCGTTTCCCCTGGCTCATTCTGTCATGGTACCCACCTGGTCCCATTTGTCCCACTCGGTCCTGGGGATTTCCAACCAAAAGGTATACCAGCCTAAATTTTATATCCCAGATGCAGGGGAGGAGAAAGACTGCCCTATGACAGGAAGTCATTTTGACCCTCATTCCTCCAGCAGAAGGCTCTTTGGACATTAACAGGACTCTCCTTCTAGTTAAAGAAAGGAGAACTAACAGTGTGCACAAACATCACAGAAGCTGGCACAGCACAGCGCAGCCCAGAAGAGCAGCCACATGCAGGGCCTTGAGGAGGAAGAGTGGCCTCCCAGAAGAGGGCGTGTTTGAGTCGGGTCTGGGAAGACGAGTAGGAATTGCCAAACGTAAGGTGAGGAAGAGAATTCCTGACAGTGAGGATATACAGACGCACAGACAGGGGAATGGTAAGAAATTCGATGCACCCCTGGGTATCTGGACAGGGAGAGGCCCATGATAAGTGGCATGTCTACAGAAGTGATTGGGAGAGATGATAAAGAATTTTGCTTAGCAGGTGGAATAGTTCTAGTTTTTCCTGGGATTCATGAGAGATCTCGAAGCATGGAACTGGCATGATTAATTTTAAAAAGATCAGGGACAGGAAACATGTCAAGAGCCTGTTCCAATGTTTCAGAGAATATGAGACTGTGAATAAGTCAGAGACTGAACGTGGGGGCTACTTATGAAGAACCTTCAGGGTTACTGTCAGATTAGGGGAGAGAGAAGCCAGGAAGACAAGAGTATGCCTCAAAACCTTCAATAAGAGGGAAAATAACACATAGAAACACAAACAGTAAAACCCTATAAATCTATTCTTACAGAATTATAATCGCAAAGTGGCAAAAAATATGGGCAAGCTTAAGCTTCACTGTCCTGTTCTCCTGATGGGTAGGTAGATGGTGCTAGATGTGGGTGGAGGGGAGGGGTGTATTTAACTTGACTTCCAGGCAGAGTGCTGCTGTCTGAATCTAATGACACTGCCATTGCAGACAATAGTGCCCAGTGCTGGGAGGTATCCCACGCTGAAAGAAATAAGCATGTCCATGCCAGAATGTCCCAGCAATGTCTTCTGACTTACCTATATCTGCTCTGAGCACCAGAATCTTAATTTTCATGTTGGATCTACCCAGCCAAGGTATTCATCAACAAAAGTGCTGGAATCTAATCTTTGATTTAAGGCATTATAAAAACAAAAGTATTACGGACAATGACTGAACTCATTCTGTGAAATTGCAACAGCTTAAATAATACCTAATGTTTACTGAGAGCTTTGTTTGTTCCAGCTCTGTATAAGGGATTTATATTTAGATTGCTAACGCAATCTTTGCTGTAATATAAATATGAGTTCAGGTGCCCAGTTTCCTCCCAAATTCACTCTCTATAATTCTCCACAGAATTACCAACTACCATGGGAGCAAAAATAGGCCCTTTGGTTATTTGGGCCAAAATGTAATAGAACTTTTATGGCTGGAATGGGATGCAGTGTAGTATAATGGGAAATGTTTGGAGCTTTAAAGTTATAGAGAACGGGCTTCAGTTCAGTTCAGTGCAACAGAGAGACACCGAGCCTCTACTACAGGAGTTCTAATAAATGTGTACTTATTGTAAGATAAGCACTGCATACATGAGTATACAAAGAAGAATGAGGACATAGCACCAGCTCTTAAGGACCTTACAAGCTATTGGGAAGAGGAGGCACATAAAATGACACTTTCAAAATAATGTGGACAATATTTAGAGGTAAAGAGAATGCTATGGGGTCACAGAGGAAGAACAATTAGCCAAGCTGAGATGATTTCTGACCTAGATCCTAAAAGATAAGGAAGATATTCAGCCAGAAATGGTAACAATCAAGTTCCAGGCATAGAGAACATTAAGGGCAAAGACACAGAGAGGAAGGACACATTGTGGATGTATGAAAAATTATAAACAACATAAAGTGAAAAGCAGGGCATGTTGACTGTGTGAGACTGGGGAAATTTCTTTACCTTTCTGAGCCTCATTTCCTCATTATAAAATAATTATAAACAATGATTATATCACTGAATTGTTGCAAAGATTAAAGATGAAAACCAATAAAGTACACAGTAGCAGTATCAGAAATTTCAAAGCGTATAAGATCTTTTGCAAAACACTTATTCTATGGGATGCTAATGTATGATTTAAGTTCTGTGGTTAGGTGTGATTTGGAGTATGGGGCTGAACTAAATACAAACTTTGAACAGATTTCTTTAGAACTAGAGCTTCTAATATGCTAATTTTCTTTGAAAAACCTTTAAGAGTATGAGAGAGAGAGTGCACTCAGATTTTCCAAAGTTTTTTTCTAACTGAGCACCCTAAGGGACCCAGGTTCCCTAATGACACTGGAAAGTATTGGCCAAGACTGGACTAGCATACAGGATGTCCTGCATAGCTGTAATCCATCTGATTCTTATCTTTAGGGGAACAGTGTTTTATCAGTTCATCACTATATTTAAAGGTCAGGATTATTTTAGCTCATGACAAGTCTAAGTCTATGTCACAATAATACACATTAATGAAGGATGGTATGAGTTAAGGTCATTGAAGAGTTGTTTCCTTTCAAGCCTTAAAACATCTGGCTTGTGATAGGGCTGCACTTTAATCCTTGACCTCTTAAGTATTTGAACAACCATGTGGATCATTACTTATTGCCTTATAGGTAGGGAGGCAGACTGATGTAGTGGCTCTGACTTTCACAGTAATAGGAAAAATCATTTAGATTCTCTTTGGGGCCTTGGTTTTCACTAACAAAAAAAAAAGGGGGGATATTTGCTATCCATAATCCAGCAGCAGCCCTCTAGGATTCTACTACAATATCATACCATAGGTCAACCTAGAGACTACTCAGTCTCACAACCCTGAATTTGACAGGGCAGGAAGGCATGGCTTAGAGAGTGGATTTTCATGGTTCCAGGTGGACTTTCTGTATTCAGGGCTATGTAGGCAGTAAGGTATGGGGTCCCAGCAAGAATGGAGAAGCTAAGGAGAAGAACATTGTCTCCATCTTGCCTAAGGCTCTTTGAAAGAAAACAGGACTAACTGCATATGTTAAACTGAGTTGATGGAGGGCAGTGGGACAGGGGAGGCCAGGAAGACAGTTATTCACTTGAGTGCAATTCAACCAATTCAGGTGACTTCCAAATCTCCACCCAGAATTCTTCCAAAGCTATACAACTATATATATATCCAACTTCCCAGAAACCATCTACATGTACCTAGCTGACAGACACCTCCATCTTAATGTGTGTAGAACAGAACTTGTGTTTTCCCACCTCTATGTATTTCTGAAGCAGGACAATTCCAAGAGATGCCACAGGTCTAGGGAGGCAACTTCTTGTATCAGATTGAGCAATTCTGATAGCATTTATCTAAACAGACAGGGAGCTACTAGGGACTTCATGTTTCCCTTGTGTTAGTGCTTTTGTTTGTGCTACCTTATTTTATCCCTCACAAAAAGTGCTAATAATTAAGTGTATTATCCCCATTTTTACAAATGGTGAAAAGTGAAACTCTGAAAGGACAAATGATTACTCAAGGTCACACAGTCCAGGAGCTGGAATTCCAACCTACACTTGACTCCAAAGTTTGTGTTCCATTGACTAGGCAGTCTCCAGTCCTGAGAATGTCAGAGAGTTGGCGCCAGTGATGCTCAAGCACAGTGTTGGTGAGCCCTGGGCCTGGGGAGAGGCTGCTCCTGGACCCGTGTTGTGCTCTCGGTCATGAAGGAGCACCTCAGAAGTGCAGTCACCAGAAGAAAGTCATTGAACTGTGAGGCTGGGAAAGAGATGCTAGGATGCAAATTCAGCAACTGTCTCATGTGGTATATTAGGAGCACTTTACAGCCTGTACATGTCACCAGAGTACTCCCCCCCCACACACACATAGACTACAGCTCTTTCCCTCTCCCTCCCTCTCTCACTCACATACACTGCCTCTGCCTATTTTCTGTGGACACTGAAAAAATGTGCAATATTTATTTTAAACTTAGTATAGACTTAAGATAGACAGCAGCTATTCCCAGCTCACCTTTTATCAATAATAGCTCTCATTTACTGAGCACGTGCTATGAGCTTGTGCTCTACAAGCCCAACCCAATTTAATTCTCACAAAATTCCTCTGAAATTGGTATTATAAATGGTATTTTAAAGATGAGGAAACTGAGGCAAAGACAGTTTCAAAATTTTCGGGGGTCCCCCGGCTGGTAGGGGTGCTGGGGCCAGGGGAACGAGTCCCCAGAGGCAGGCCCTGGTCCATCAGGCTCTGAAGCCCAGGGTTTCGCCAGTGCCGGGTGGTCAATCTCATCAAGAGGGCTGCTGGTGAAGAGAGTTATTTTTAAAAATCACTGTTTCTTCCATTGCCTTAAACTTGACACACACTGCACAGCTGGGAAAGTCTATGTCAAAGAGAGCTCTATCCCTTCTCTCTTGAGTAGGGGAAAAAAAAAAAACTCCAGAGAATGCTATTTCATCCTGGTTCACCTGAAAGTTGTGTGAGGAAAGCAGAAAGCATTTCCTGCTGCCAAAGACAAGCTCCAGAGTCCTCCCACCAGTGCTGCAAGACTGACACCATGTGGCCAAGTCAGCCTCACGAGGCCCTCCCTCGGTCACCTCCCACAGCCTCTGGATCGAGGCTCACAAGTCCTCTCAGACTTTCTCAAGAAGGAGGTAAAGAAAAAAAAAAAAACAATCACTGGGTTGGGTAGCAGCTGGTAGAGTCCACGTTGCTCTCTACAGAAGGCAAATACATCTGTAAGCAGCCAACCACAAAGCTAGTTTGCACATAGGAAAAAAGAAAATTAGATTTTTTTTTCTTATTTCTGTGTTTGTTTCTTTATTAGTTTATATATCTCTTACCTTGTTTCAAATATACTTACAAGCAACTTAAAAAGATGTATTGAAATTCTGTTGGGTAATTTATTTTCATTTCGTGGGCAAGATGAGGCAAAGAGAACCAATGGTGGAAACAAAAATACAAATGCAGAAATGAAGCAGTATAAAACATGCAAAATTTTAAAAATGCAATACAGGAATATGGGTAGGACATAGATTCATCTTTCTATCTTCTATAAGCTAATGAAAGGATGGAGGCCTCATTGGTTATAGCTTATGAGATAAAAACAAAGAAGAATAGAACTATTCCTAATATTAAGAGCAGGAAAAAAATATCCTGATGTCCTCATAGAGAAAGCAAGGATGCCAGGACATACCCAGATGAGCTTAACTGGCCCAGAAGATTGTTGGAGCTCAGCAAGTCAGAAAGCACTAACATGCTAACTCATCTCTTCACTTTTGCATTCTTAAAATAGTACAAGGCGCTTTTTTTTTCATTATTGGTTTTGATTTTATGTGTGTGTTTAGAATGTTTTGTGCTTTCCCTTTATATGATTGCTGCCAATTAGTTTTGTTTGTCTAAAATGCAATAAGATGCCATTTTAAGAAGTCAATGCTGGGCTTTTACCGAGGAACACAATAAATTAATCATTAAATCAATGGCATTGATTGAAACTTGCAAGACATGAAAAATTGCAGTGCAAGGAATATTTCCACCAGGGAGTGGAAAAGGACCTCGGACTCCTAGGGGAAGGTAAGTTAGTATTCTCTCACCATACTGTCTTATTTCTTCACTGGGATGTTAGCTTCATTTATCAACTATAAAATAAATATGGTGACCATTTAATTTTAACCATCTACCCTAAATAATAGCTTCCATTTATTTAGTGCTCGCTAAGCACTCTACACTATGCTTAGTGCTTTCGTACATTATATCACACAAGTCTATCAATAAATCTGAAAGGACTGCATTCCCATCCCCATTGTGTGAAACAGAATACTGAGGCCGATGGACATAAGGAACTTGCTCAAGGTGACCCACCTAATGAGAAGGGATGTCCAATTGGAACACAGTTGTGAGTGAACCCAAAGCCCATGCTCTTAACACTAAATTATACCTTAAATCAATCAAAGAATACAGAGGTAGGTTTGAAGCTCTACGGCACACTTCTCTGCCTATTGCTGGGGCTGATCACACATCCTCAGTGTGCAACACAAGGACAGGAAAATCGAATGTTGGAGCCAGGATTAGGTTTTACTTGGAGGAAAAGGAATCTTGGTTACCAAAGCCAACACAATGAGTGGAAGCCCAGGTTAAGAACCGATGCACCAATCTGATGCCAGTGTGAAGCCCTGAGATGAAAGAAGCTGGTGGGGATGAACGCCAGGGAAGGTGAAGGCACTGGGGGAGGGAGGTCATACTGTCTTCAGAGAGCCTTTGGCAGAAACTGCCAGGACTTTAGGGATATACAGGTGAGGTGGTTTTCCACCTTACAGTCCGCAGCATGCACCTAGCATATATCATTTAAGATCCCTAAGCCTCAGTTTCCTCATCTGTAAAAATGGGGACAGTCATACCTTCCTCAAAGTGTTGTCGTGAGGTTTAAGTGTGATGACATATGTGAAGCTCTGAAGAGAGTATCTGGTACAGAGTAGGTGGCCCATAGAGGGGAATCCTACCCCCCTCCCTTAATCTAGCTTGGTAGAATCTAAGGAACTTCGTACTGGACTCAGTGGCTTAGTGTTCTCCTCCCTAGCTTTTCCCAATAGTCCTAGTGGGCTTGTCACTTTACATTCTAAGCAGCATGCCGTCAATCCCTCGAGGAGGTCTCCCTGGTCCTGCCACTTGTGCCCTAATACAAAAGCATAGTCTGTCAGAAGAGCGTGAGGGGGATGGTGGTGGAAGTGACTCTGCTGGCAGGTTGTCTGCTGTGTCACCTCACTCTGCTCACTTTCATGGGATAAAGCAGTCTGGTCTTAAAAGACTGTCTTGACTCTCAAAGAAGCAAAGACAGGAAGAAACCTACACTGGTATCTCCCACCACCTTCTTCCCGGGAAAAAGAATCTCTCCCACACTTAGTGCCAGAGGTCACATTTTCAGGATGATTCGCATGGAAAGACTCATTCACAAGGAAGAGGAGGCACTATCACTTGATGAAATACCAGCCACAAAATAGAAAAAAAATATCAAGTGAGGTTTTATCT
The DNA here is from genome assembly GCF_000696425.1 of Galeopterus variegatus. Lineage (NCBI taxonomy): Eukaryota > Metazoa > Chordata > Mammalia > Dermoptera > Cynocephalidae > Galeopterus > Galeopterus variegatus. Next base: position 24,235 of record NW_007727692.1, on the reverse strand, counting down.
TGCTGGGGAAATTCTTTGGACAGATGTACACCTGTTGGCCAATTTAAAATAAAGATGATTGTTTCTTCATGACACCACGTCTAGAAGAGGCCAGAACTAAAAGGAGAAGAAGAAAAGTATCAATTACAGTTGCAGCAGCATTTAAAGGCTAGCTGAGTATTCACCTGAGATTTGAGCTTAAAATTCTGGTACCAGATACAATGTAGGATTCTAGGGAGGAACAGGAAATGGCCTAGCTCAGAGTATTCCTTTTCATTTCTTAAGTCCATTTATTTTATGGTTCTGACTGCATGCCAAAGCCATTTGGAGTCTTCAAGAGTTTAAATAGTGATGTCCAATTAATATGGCATAAACCCTGCAGCTTCCTCATCCCCGTGCATTTAGCCAGCCCTTCTCCATTCTGAATGTCTAATTGATAGGAGACACTTGCAGGCCTGTGTCCTTGCATCTGAGCTGAGGATCGGAGCAGTCAGAGTGGCCTCCAGCATGGGTTCGTGTGTTTGGATACATTTTCCCACCCTATTTTGAGCAGTCATGTCAAAAAGAATTACGGTTCCTCGTGGACATTGTGTCTACGGTCGGAATAGGATAAAAGTTCTGGTAGTTTTATTTCTCTCTGAGACATTCTGGAACGTTTTAGCAGTGAATTTGTCTCCTGGCTTTATTGGACTCCAGACTCCCCACATATTATTTTAATGAGGCGTTCTGCTGAGGGATTAATGAGATAGCATTGCAGTGCTCAAAGTGACAATTACAGCTGTTGTTTTTTCCCAGTGACGCATTCATCTCTTTTGAAATTATTATTTTAAAAAAAACGCTCATGTTTGGATTTTAGATTTTACTTTTACTTTTTCACCTTTACTTGAACAGAGTCTAACTGGAAAGTATACACGAAACAACTTGGTTCCAGGAATATTCAATTATATTTGATGGGAAAGTGCATTAAATCTTTCCTCTTCTGTTTTGTTTTTGTTTTTGTTTTTAACTGGTTTTAGGTGATAACAGGTATTCACTACCCAACTTAGAAAGGATAAAAAGCTCTTTTTTTTTTTTTTTTTGCTGAGGCTTTTACGTTTGTGGGAGGGAAGAGAGAGTATCTGCGATCTCTTTCCTCCACAATTTGTAGATTACACAAACCCTTGTGCTTTTAATAGATGGTTCCTCGTTACACAGCAGGACAGAATAAAATAATTGTCCTCTATTATCCTTGAGAGGCAGGGCCAAGTTTCCCCCGAAGACATTATCATATCAAACAACTACTTTAAACACAATTTGAAACACAGGCTTTATGGGAAACCTTTGGGTTTCTCCCTCCTGCCAAAGAGTTCTAAAAGATGAGTCCCTTTGTTATGGATGGCTCTGGCATTCCTCTAATAGGTGTACCAGATGAAAGATGACTGAAGACATCCCAGATGGAAGAGTTGGCTAACAGCAGCGCCATAAATACCTGATGGATATACAAGCCTCTTGGCGTGAAATATGGTCTTTGCTCTGATTTACACATTTAGTACATATTTAAAAGAACGCCACATTTGCTGGGGCAGGGGAGGGATTAATTAAAAAAAAGAAAAAAACTTTAGAGTTGTGGGAAGACAGTAAAAAGACTCTACTCCTTGACATAGACATTGTGTTTTCCTCACCAGAATACCTCTCTTTCTCTTTAGAGCCTTTTGAAAGAGGACATCTTAGCTTTCTTGAACATATTGTTTGTTTGTCTGTTTGTTTCACCAGAGACAGCAAACTCCATTCTTCTAGATTTATTCTGAGATGTGCTGTTGTGGAAATACTGTTGACCTTTGAGTCCAGAGACAGAATTCTGTATTTTCATGAAACTCTGGTTTACTATAGTTGCACTGTTGGCAACAGTGCTGTGCCCAGTACTCAGTAGGCTCTTAGTAAATATTTTTGTTGATCTGAACCTCAGTTTTCTCATCTGCAAAATGGAAGCGGGTAATATCTACACCATAAGGATTCAACTCTCATCTAACAAGAGCCTCTGTATGCCATATTCTATGCTCAGCACTTGGTTCAAGAAACCTACCTGTTGTGTAATGATAAATATAGTAATTATCCTGATTTGGGCATCACATATTGAACACAGGCACTGATATTCAATGCTATAACCCACAGATATGTACAACAATTACGTTTCAATAATAAAAAAGTAATAAAGAGAAACCTACTTATACATGCACAGGACAAAATGGAAATGAATAAAAAACACACAAACACATGTGAGGAGGTCAAAATGTAGCAGTTAAAAGCTTGAACTCTGAAGTCAAGCGAACATGAGTTCAAATCCCAGCTCAGCTACCTGCTAGCTCAGTGACCTTGGGAAAATTACTTAACCAATTTTAGCTGCCAATTGTCAATCTCCAAATTGGAATATTAATAGTTCCTACCTCATAGGGTTACTATAGAGATTAAATAAGATGATGCATTTAAAACTCTTAAGAAATTACCTGCAAATAATAGGTACTCAATAAATCTCAACCTGCAATGTGCCAGGACTTAATGAAACCTACTGCCTAGAATAAACTCTTCACTGCTTTTCCCTGATCAAACCATATCTGGGATAAACTATTATTATATTTTGGACATCACAATTAAAACAGATGTTGACACATGCAAAAAAGAATCCCTGAGAAAATGAAAGGTCTTGAAATCATGTTTCACGAAGGATGGTTGAATGACCTAATATTTTGGTTTAAGAAAAAATATCTATCACTGTACACATATTTGAAAAGAAATTAAAGTCTTGAGGAATTTTTAAGAACAAAACTGGCACTGTATGGCAGGGAGGTAGACACTTCTATTTAGAAGAAAACTTCCTGAAATTTAAGGCTTTCTGAAAATGGAATTTTCTCTTTTATGTAGGAATTAGTACCCTTCCACTAAAGATAAGAGAGTAAACATCCTTTCTGTGACATAAATCCAAGTATAAGGTAGAGGACTGACTTTCCTCAACCTCAAATATTTCATCCCTCCACATAAGTATTAGTGGTCTGACTCTCCTAATTTTACATATTAGATGGCAAAAATCCAGGGAGATCCCAATTCTCCAGCTACTTAGTGGTAAATGTGTGCTACAAATTTATTCTGCTAATTCTATCCCATTTATAGAAAGTCATCACTTTACTGTAAGCTTGTCCAAGTGTCCTTCCTCCTGTACAAGGCCAACTCCTTCACACTTCTTGATTCTGTTCTCTCCCATGGTCTCTAGGTTTAGATCATAAACTTCTTTCCCTAACTTTTTGCCTCCTGTTACCTAAAAGCATACTCAGAGCTCTCCTGTGTTGCCCTCTACCTGACACTTCAATTTTATCTTTTATCTCAGCTGTCTCCAGTTACTCAACACATCAACATCCTTCACACATGACTGAAACAATTCCAGCAAACATTTGTCAGAGTTTTCTAGACCTTCTAAACCCTGGCATATTTATTACACTTCACTTACCCTTGTCTTTCCAGGCTTGTATCTCTCTGCTCACCACCGTTACACATTTAGATATGATGTGGGAATAGGGATAGATTCTGTAAACACAGGGAGTGGGTTATCAATAGCATAGAGGCAGGACATTTTGAGAACACAGAAAAGAAATAATACACAATTCATTTTGGCTCACTCTGGCCTAAATGTAATGTTGGTGCTGGGGCATAATAGAATTTTGCAAGTCCTTAAATTCCAGGCTAAAGGATGGAAATTAATTATATCTGCAATAAGAAGCCATTTCATATTTCTTACTGAAAAATTGTCATGATCTTTAATTATGATATATTGGATGGAAAACTTGTGGTAGGAAGACTATTTAGGAGGTGACTGCAACAGTCTGGATCCGTTCATTTTCTGTGTACTTCTCTTCACTTCCTATCTAGTTAACTGTGTGAGGAGATGGTTTACAAGGTGAGCGCTTTCTGATTTCAGAATAGAAGCTCATATTATCACCACTCTCACGAAAAGAGCTTCTCAACATCAGGGCAAGGAGATTCGTTGTCCTGGAGATGGTCTGGGGTGGGCTAGAGAAGGGTATGAAATAGCTTTGAAACAATTACTAAGAATTTCAATTATCTTTTGATCCTTTTGATTATACTAAAGAAAAAATATAATTTTGGTGCTCTATATCCTTTTGTCTTTTATTTTCAAGGGCTCTTTATTGTTCTCTGAAAGTTTTCTTTCTAATTTCATTTAAAACATTTTTTTAAATTTTTAATTGATGCCTTGTAATTGCACATGCATATGGAATACAATCTGATGTTTTGATGCTATATATGTTGTATAATAATCAAATCAGGGCATTTAGTGTATCCATCACCTCATGCATTTATCATTTCTTTGTAGTGAGAACATTCAAAAGCCTCTCCTCTGGCCATTAAGTAATACACAAAAACTTAACTGTTAACCATAGTCACCCTAGTGCAACGCCAGAACTTATTCTTCCCATCTAATTGTAATTTTTTACCCATTGGCCAACCTCTCCCTGTTTTCCCTTCCTCTCTCCTCCCCAGTCTCTGGAAACCGCTGTTCTATTTGCTGCTTCTATAATATCAATTTAAAAAAAAAAAAAAAGATTACACCTATGAGTGAGATCATGTGGAATTTTTTTTTCTGTGCCTGGCTTAATTCCCTTGACATAATGTCCTCTGGGCCCATCCACGTTGCCACAGGATTTCATTCATTTTTATGGCTGAATAGTATCCCATTGTGTATATATATCAGTTTTTTTAAAATCAGTTCATCCATTGTTGGATGGTTAGGTTGATTCCATATCTTGGCTATTGTAATTGGTGCTACAATAAACACGGGCACGCAGATATCTTTTCAACATATTGATTTCACTTCCTTTGGGTATATCCCCAGTAGTAGGATTGCTGGATCATCTGGTAGTTCTATTTTTAATGTTTTGAGGAATTTCCATTTTGTTTTGTGTAATATCTGTACTCGCATACACTCCCACCAACAGTGGGCAAGTGCTCCCTTTTCTCCACATCCTCATCAACACTTGTTTTCTTTTGTCTTTTAAAACAATTTTTTTTAACTCAAAGTATTTTAACATTTACTTATACATACTTGTGGGGTACAGTATGTTGTTTTAATACATGCATTCACTGCACAGTGACTCACCTAGGGTAGACAGGATAGTTTCGTACCCACCAGTCCACCTTTTCCCTCTTCTCCCTGCTGCCTGCCCCCGGCCTCTGATAACTATTATCCTACTCTTTACTTCTATAAGAACAATTTTTTTTTGGGGGGGGGGTCCATATATGAGTGATATTGTGCAGTATTTGCCCTTTTATGCCTGACTTACTTCACTTAACATGATGGTTTTCAGTTTCATCCATGTTGCTGTAAATGATAGGATATCACTTTTTTTATAGCTTAATAGTATTCCATTGTATATACATACCACAGTTTTTTAATTCATTCATCAATTGATGGGCATTTAGGTTGATTCTATCTGTTGGCTATTGTGGATAGCATTTCGATGAACATGAGAGTGCAGGTACATTTTTATGTATTGTTTTCATTTCCTTTGGGTATATACACAGTAGTGGGATAGCTGGATCATAGGATAGATCTATTTTTAGTTCTTTGAGAAATCTCCGTACTATTTTCCACAATGGCTGTGCCAAATTACACTCCCACCAGCAATGTAGGAGTCTTCCTTTTTCTGCACATCCTCGCCAGCATGTTATTTTTTGTCTTGGTGATAATGGCATTCTCACTGGAGTGAGGTGATCTCTCATTGAGGTTTTAATTTGCATTTCCCTGATGGTTAGTGATGTTGAGCATTTTTTCATGCTATGAAACTGCAAGATAAAAATAGAGGGGGAACACTACACGAAATGGGAGTGGATAGTGCTTTATTGAGTGAGACTACAAAGGCATAGACAACTAAAGCAAAAACACATAAATGGGACATATCAAACTAAAAATCTTCTGCACAGCAAGGGGCACTGTCAATGAAGTGAAGAGACTATCTACAGAATGGGAGAGAGTGTTTTCAAATTACACATCAGACAAGAGGCTAATATCCAGAATATATGAGGAACTCAAACAACTCAACAGCAAAGAAACAAATAACCCAATTAAAAAATGAGCAAGGGACCTAAACAGATATTTCTCTTTTGTCTTTTTGATGATAGGCACTTTAACTGGAGTGAGGTGGTATCTCATTGTTGTTTTGATTTGCATTTCCCTGATGATTAGTAATGTTAAGCACTTTTTTATATGCCTGTTGGCCATTTGTATGTCTTCTTTTTAGAAATGCTTATTAAGATCCTTTGCCCATTTCTCAATTGGATTATTCGGTTTTTTGCTGTTCAGTTATTTATGTTCCTTATATATTCTTAATATTAATCCCTTGTCAGATGTGTAGTTTGCAAATATTTTCTCCTATTCTGTAGGTTGTCTCTTCACTCTAATAGCTTCCTTTAATGTGCAAAAGCTTTTGTAATCCAATTTGTCAATTTTTGCTTTGGATTTTGAAGTCTTATTTAAAAAATCCTTGCCCAGCTTCATGTCATAAATCATTTCTCCTATGTTTTCTTCTAGTAGTTTCATAGTTTCAGGTTTTACATTTAAATCTTTAACCCATTCTTTTGCATGTGGATATCCAGTTTTTCCAGGTGCTCTATATCTTTAGCACCTCTTTGGCTCTTGCTAAGCTTCAGTTTTAACAAAAAAAAAAAGTATGCCTCAGGCACAGAGACTTCCAGATGCTCAACTCTATGGCAAGAATTTATGAACACTATTTTTTTTCATTTAGTCATTTTTGTTATCACCTTCTATTTACAGCCATTGAAATTTGTTTTCCACTTATGGTGGCATTATACATCTTCCTCTTAAAATGCATGTATGTAACTAAAATTTAAGAAAGAGAGAGAGTTGACTTATGGAAATGTTAAATAAAAGTGCAAGTGCTTTAAAGATATGGTGAAAATGTGAAAGAGAACAGCAGCAAATAGACTGGGAAACCAGAGTTTGGTAGAAAATGTGGAATTTGGAGTCACACGAAATTGAATTATAATATCCAAGCTCTACTGAATAATGTAAGACAATTGACTTAAACTATTTTGGACTCAGCTTCTTCATTGGCAAACATGAAGAAAATAATAGATACTTAATAGGACTGTAGAGAGGAATGAGAAGAGGGAACATTTTAAAAGCCCTTAGCACAACACAGTGCTTATCACAAAGCAGGCACATCATACATTTCAGTCCCCTCTTGCTCTTGCTTTCCCTCCTGGCTGCTGGCATTGGCCACTGCTCCCAGCTCCTCCCATCCCCCCCTCACACTGTGACCTGCAGGCAGGCCCTGGTGTCCACCAGCCTCTGGGTGAGTTCTCTCCTTTCCAGTTTCTGCCACTGACAGCCTGCCACAGGGCCTGCAGTCCATCTCCCAAGGAGGGTGACATGAATGGCTGCAGGTGGCAGGAGCTCCAAGACATGCTTTCCCCGCAGACATCCCTCCTTCCTCCTCTTTGTCAGGAATAGAGTTGTTTGTTCTTCCTTCTCTTCTCTTCTATTTCCAAAGAAGCTAATGATCTACCCTGTTATTTGGGCTCCTATGGAGGAGTTCAGGAGCCTGAATCAGTGCAGCCCAAACAGTGAGAACCAGCTGATTTCTGGCTTCTTAAGAATTCTTCAGCACATACAAACTGAAACCCTGTTATACCCCTTACAAGCTTGGGCTTAGTTTCCCCAGCTAAACCACATGTCCTTATCTACAAAATGGAGTTGTTAAGGCCCTCTTTTTAGGGATATTGAGAGAATGTAAAGCAAAAACACATAAACACTTCTAGCACAGTGCGTTCACCTGATAGGGAAACTGCTAGACAGACATCAGTCCTCAGTGAGCATTGCTACATTCATGGACAGAGCCATGATTTTGGAGCTGAAAAGAATTTGGAGATTATTCAATCCTTTCTCCCACCAGAAGCAAGAACCTGCTCCATCATTTAGCTTAAACTTTCTACTCTCCAGCTGGAGGCTTCCTATCTTGAAACTACCTTAGTTTCATTGTTTGACAAATTACATTTTTAGTAAATTTGATTCTAACACTGAGTTTAAATTTGTCTTTATTCATCTGTTGTTCTTTCTGGAGCAAGACTGGATAGGTCTCAGATTTAAGGATTTATTCAGTTTTATTAATCTGTTTCCAGGTGGCTTCTGATCTGTTATTTCTCCCTCCACTTGGTTCCTATGGAGGACTTTCCCACTGCCTTTGGTTTCTCAGTAGCAGGTGGTTTTTCCTTAACATTCAGTTATCCCTTGAGCTTCATTATGGTCATTCTGAAAGTAGTAGATGCAGAAGGAACCCTAAGACCATCACACAAATATCTTGCATTATTCTGGGATTTCTAGTCAGCATACAAGAGTGGTTGATAAGCTAGCATCTAAACGGGAAGACAAGTTCAGAACACAAAACCTAAAGTCATAAAAAGATTAAGGGAGAGGGCAGCCATGTGGTGGGCTAGGGAGCAAATACTACTGAGGAGAATAAATTCTGAATAGTATGTCCAGCAGGACATAAAAAGATCAAACTCATACAAGGTAAGTGCTGGGAGAGTCCTTGAAAATACTAGCTATTTCTTTCTAGTGCTATTGGTGAGAATGTTGGGAGCTGCCATGGAGAACTGACATGGACAGCCATGCAATACCTGAGTTAGGTCCTAATTCTCTGACTCCTGACCCAGGACTCTTTTCCCTCCATCCCCTTGTCACCCACCTGCCCACTACCACTCTCCCTCCTGATGATTTTCACCAGGCTGCAAGCCTCATTAGACCACAGGCAATGGACCCATTTCTAGTTATACAGAATTAGCACAGAAATTAGACAATCAATAAGGCTCCTAAAGCCTTTAACCCTTAGAAGGAGGGTTGAGATAGTCTAATTCAAATCTGTAGTTACAGAGCAGGAAGAAAGAAAAGTAAAGAAAGCCCTGAATTTAGTTTCCCAAAGTAATACATCTTGTTACTGGCAAAGCTGAGATGAAAGTAATAACAGTATCTAATTTTACTGAATGGTTATTACGTGTCAGATACAGTGTGCTGTCATCATCATGATCATTTTCTGATGTATTGCTCTGAATAACTCTGAGGTAAGCACAATTTTGTCTGCCTTCCTCCAATGAGGAAACGAAAGCATGGAGCATTTACCCACCTCATGAGAGGCCATATAGAAAGTTAATGGGTGGCAGAGCTAAGATTTAAAGCCAGCCTGTGGTTTAACTGTTAATCCAAACTCTCTCTTCAGCATTTTTGCTACTCAAACTCCCTCTGAACAGTAGAGCATTCTACTGTCGTTACCTAAAACACAAGTATCCCTGTTATTTTAAAGTCTCCCAGAGAATAAAAGAACTTTAGAAAGTCAAGAATTTTTTTTTAAATGTCCAAAGTTTCATCCCATTAGTCTGGTGTCAGGGAATTTCAACCTTGTACTAGAGATGCTAGATTTAAAAAGCATTTTTGAGCTTTTTCTAAAGGATTATAATTTATCTAGGAGCTGTATGATTAATCTTTAATCAAAACAAGCTGTCAGGGAATTTCAACCTTGTACTAGAGATGCTAGATTTAAAAAGCATTTTTGAGCTTTTTCGAAAGGATTATAATTTATCTAGGAGCTGTATGATTAATCTTTAATCAAAACAAGCTAGGATTGAACCCCGCTCTTACTATCTCCAAACTGGAATTAGGGATTTCAGTTTTGTTTAGTTCTCTTACGCTAAGGTATCCATAGTTAAGCAGGTGCTGCTAGAGGCAAGTTGGCTTAGTTGGTATAGCAGAAAGCATAGGCTGTGTTGCCATCCGTTTGTTTAATTGGCCATACTTATTAGCATCTACTACATGTAAGTAAGCTATTGGCATTCCCTGTGCCTGACAGTGAATAGCAAGATAACATAGTAAACTCTTTGCAGAGAAGTTTTGTCAATTGGCATGTACTGATCACCACTGGTATACAATGCTCTGTGGTCAGTGGCAAGAAAACAGAGATGAATAAGAAAAACCCGCCCTTGCACCAAAGGTCCTCACAGTGGTGAGAGAGACAAAAATGTAAAATTCAGTGCAATGTTATCTAAGCTCTTACAGAGGTCAGTACCTAATGTTGACAGCAGCAAGAAGCAGTACCTGCTTGTTCCTGGGTAAGGGGCTGGGGTGGAGAGAGAAAAACAGAAAAAAAAAACACCTCCTGTTGCATGCACTTGTGGGAGAGATTTCTTGAAAATCCCTCCAGATACTCTTTCTGTTTTTCTTTTTTAATGCCTTGCTAAAATTCGGACATACTCTTTATATACCATAGAAAATACAGGAAAATAGAATTTTAAAAACAGTATTACCACTGTTTACATTTGGTTGCATTTTTCCTGGTCTCTTTTATAGAGAGGATTTTTTTATCTTGTTTTGTTATTCTTGTATACAAATTCAATGAATTCAACTAACAGTTACAGAATATTCTTTGTGTACAGGACATTGGGGATACAGAGATGGCTATGACCAGACCATTGCCTACCTGGTCTGGTCATAAAGACATGCACTTAAATAAATGAGTCTTAGACTGTGATGAGTACAACAATAAGAAATTTGGTAGAGGCAGCTCAGGAAGCAAAGTAACAGATTCCGCTATGGTCTACTGTACATACAAACTCTAATTCCATTACTCTTTTTCTTCATATTATAACAAAGGCATTTTCCATAGAAAAAAAAAAAAAAAAAAAAAACAAGCTAGGATTGAACCCCGCTCTTACTATCTCCAAACTAGAATTAGGGATTTCAGTTTTGTTCAGTTCTCTTACGCTAAGGTATCCATAGTTAAGCAGGTGCTGCTAGAGGCAACTTGGCTTAGTTGGTATAGCAGAAAGCATAGCTGTGTTGCCATCCGTTCGTTTAATTGGCCATACTTATTAGCATCTACTACATGTAAGTAAGCTACTGGCATTCCCTGTGCCTGACAGTGAATAGCAAGATAACATAGTAAACTCTTTGCAGAGAAGTTTTGTCAATTGGCATGTACTGATCACCACTGGTATACAATGCTCTGTGGTCAGTGGCAAGAAAACAGAGATGAATAAGAAAAACCCGCCCTTGCACCAAAGGTCCTCACAGTGGTGAGAGAGACAAAAATGTAAAATTCAGTGCAATGTTATCTAAGCTCTTACAGAGGTCAGTACCTAATGTTGACAGCAGCAAGAAACAGTACCTGCTTATTCCTGGGTAAGGGGCTGGGATGGAGAGAGAAAAACAGAAAGAAAAAAAAAACACCTCCTGTTGCATGCACTTGTGGGAGAGATTTCTTGAAAATCCCTCCAGATACTCTTTCTGTTTTTCTTTTTTAATGCCTTGCTAAAATTCGGACATACTCTTTATATACCATAGAAAATACAGGAAAATAGAATTTTAAAAACAGTATTACCACTGTTTACATTTGATTGCATTTTTCCTGGTCTTTTTTATAGAGAGGATTTTTTTATCTTGTTTTGTTATTCTTATATACAAATTCAATGAATTCAACTAACATTTACAGAATATTCTTTGTGTACAGGACATTGGGGATACAGAGATGGCTATGACCAGACCATTGCCTACCTGGTCTGTCATAAAGACATGCACTTAAATAAATGAGTCTTAGACTGTGATGAGTACAACAATAAGAAATTTGGTAGAGGCAGCTCAGGAAGCAAAGTAACAGATTCCCCTATGGTCTACTGTACATACAAACTCTAATTCCATTACTCTTTTTCTTCATATTATAACAAAGGCATTTTCCATGTTATGAGAATTGTTTTTGTAAGATCCTCATAATGTTCCATCAAATACATGAATTATCCTTTATTTAAAAAGAACTTCAGCTATTTTTACAATATTCCCTATCATAAATAACCCAAATGAACATCTTTGAATATTAAACATTTTTTTCTTTTTCCTTTGGCCTTAAAATACAATTAGTGGTTCACTATGTTCCAATTTTTTCCCAGAAGCCATTTCTCTCATTTTCACATACAAGCAAGCTGATGTCCAAAGGCATTAAGTTGTTTGACCTTATTAAAATAATTAATAAGTAGCTGATATGAATCTCAAACACAGATCATACAGTTTCCAGGGTGATCCCTAAAGGCTGTAGGAGAAAAATATTTCTCTAGGTCAGGGTTTCTCAGCCTTAGTACTATTGATATTCGGGCTAGATAATTCTTTCTTGTGAGAGAGTGTCCTGTGATTACAGGATGTTNGAAAGGATTATAATTTATCTAGGAGCTGTATGATTAATCTTTAATCAAAACAAGCTAGGATTGAACCCCGCTCTTACTATCTCCAAACTGGAATTAGGGATTTCAGTTTTGTTTAGTTCTCTTACGCTAAGGTATCCATAGTTAAGCAGGTGCTGCTAGAGGCAAGTTGGCTTAGTTGGTATAGCAGAAAGCATAGGCTGTGTTGCCATCCGTTTGTTTAATTGGCCATACTTATTAGCATCTACTACATGTAAGTAAGCTATTGGCATTCCCTGTGCCTGACAGTGAATAGCAAGATAACATAGTAAACACTTTGCAGAGAAGTTTTGTCAATTGGCATGTACTGATCACCACTGGTATACAATGCTCTGTGGTCAGTGGCAAGAAAACAGAGATGAATAAGAAAAACCCGCCCTTGCACCAAAGGTCCTCACAGTGGTGAGAGAGACAAAAATGTAAAATTCAGTGCAATGTTATCTAAGCTCTTACAGAGGTCAGTACCTAATGTTGACAGCAGCAAGAAACAGTACCTGCTTATTCCTGGGTAAGGGGCTGGGATGGAGAGAGAAAAACAGAAAGAAAAAAAAAACACCTCCTGTTGCATGCACTTGTGGGAGAGATTTCTTGAAAATCCCTCCAGATACTCTTTCTGTTTTTCTTTTTTAATGCCTTGCTAAAATTCGGACATACTCTTTATATACCATAGAAAATACAGGAAAATAGAATTTTAAAAACAGTATTACCACTGTTTACATTTGATTGCATTTTTCCTGGTCTTTTTTATAGAGAGGATTTTTTTATCTTGTTTTGTTATTCTTATATACAAATTCAATGAATTCAACTAACATTTACAGAATATTCTTTGTGTACAGGACATTGGGGATACAGAGATGGCTATGACCAGACCATTGCCTACCTGGTCTGTCATAAAGACATGCACTTAAATAAATGAGTCTTAGACTGTGATGAGTACAACAATAAGAAATTTGGTAGAGGCAGCTCAGGAAGCAAAGTAACAGATTCCCCTATGGTCTACTGTACATACAAACTCTAATTCCATTACTCTTTTTCTTCATATTATAACAAAGGCATTTTCCATGTTATGAGAATTGTTTTTGTAAGATCCTCATAATGTTCCATCAAATACATGAATTATCCTTTATTTAAAAAGAACTTCAGCTATTTTTACAATATTCCCTATCATAAATAACCCAAATGAACATCTTTGAATATTAAACATTTTTTTCTTTTTCCTTTGGCCTTAAAATACAATTAGTGGTTCACTATGTTCCAATTTTTTCCCAGAAGCCATTTCTCTCATTTTCACATACAAGCAAGCTGATGTCCAAAGGCATTAAGTTGTTTGACCTTATTAAAATAATTAATAAGTAGCTGATATGAATCTCAAACACAGATCATACAGTTTCCAGGGTGATCCCTAAAGGCTGTAGGAGAAAAATATTTCTCTAGGTCAGGGTTTCTCAGCCTTAGTCCTATTGATATTCGGGCTAGATAATTCTTTCTTGTGAGAGAGTGTCCTGTGATTACAGGATGTTTAGCAGTATCCCTTGCCACTACTCCATAGATGCCAACAAACACCCCTCACACATACACACACACACACACACACACACACACACACCAGGTATGACATCCTTTGCCACTACCCCATAGATGCCAATAAACAACCCCCCCACACACACACACACACACACCAGGTATGACAACCAAAACTATTTCCAGATATTGCCAAATGTTTCCTGGGGGATGAGGAATGGCAAAATTGCCCCCAGTTGAGAATCACTGCTACATAGATTCTGAAAGCTGCTGCAATGACCCGCATTGACAGCAGCGCCAGTAAGAAGTCACCTTTTTCTATATAGAATAGACTTCAATTCACAACCATATGTGGACAAACGAAGCAAATGTAACTTACATATTAAACCTCAGTAAATTCAGGATAAAATACTTATAAAAGCTTTGGAGGTAGACTACCCTAAAGAAAAAGAGGAAATATATTATTCTGGAAGGTTTCTAGGATTCATGCTGGTGTCCAAGAGAATATATGATCCACACAGACAATAAAAAGAAGGAAAAGAACATAGAAACAGACATCAGCTCCACAGCTCTTACAGTCTTCCAAGCAGCTAATCTCCTAGGATTTCTCTGAAAAGATGAACCATATGGAGAGCTTGTCTACCTTGCTCTAGTGTTTATGAGTCCTTAGGCGGTAACACAGGGCCTTGGGAAGGCTGGCAGTCAGTGGGGAAGACTGTAAAGCTGCAGGAATCACTTTCAGCTAATGCACAGGTGTCTGGTTTCTTAGAACACAGAATTAAGGGAATCAAAATCTGGTGATGGGTCCCCATATGTGACTACTGACTGCATCTCTTGCCCTTCTGATTTCAAAGGACTATGGAAAACGGGTGCTAGTGGACCTCCCCAAACTCATTCAGCATAAAGCAAGCAGGCTTGGCACCATTTAAGTTTTGCTACTGCTCTCATATGTGTATGGAAAGAAAAGAAGTTGGAACTGGGTAGAAATCAGCCTGAATGTTTGCCTTAAAATAAACTAACATTTAATGCATAGGATCAAGTGTTTTGTCAAAGGAGACTGTGTTTTATTATTCATCTCTGCATCCTGTGTCTTCAATCTGATGACCAAATTTCTGACCAATAGCACATAGACTCCTACATGTGGCAGAGGGGAAAGAGGCTCTAGAAATTACTTGCTGAGTGCTCTTGGGGAGGTTTCTACACTTCGCTAAGCCCCAATGTACATAATCAAACAAGTACTTTCCCAGATTGTTTTAGGATTCAGTGAGTTAGGATATAAGTCATCTAGCACAGTATCTGCTCTATGGTAAGTACTCAATATATGTTAGCTCTTTTTCCTTCATCACTCTTTAGGAGTCAGACTGTAAACTAGTGAGAATTCTTCTTGAAGGTCTTTTGGCATTTTGCCAAATAAACTCTTTAATTAAAATTCAGGATAGAGTTGGATGATAGCCTCCATGAGGGAAGGAATCATGTCTGTCTTTCTCTCTAGCACCTTATATATACGCCAAGCACTAATGATACCTTAGTGCTTGGTGTATATTAAATGCTCAAGAAATCTTTGCAGAAAAAATAAGCACAAGAATGAATAAATTGACAAACAATAAAGTCCTGGTTTGGGGAAAGAAAAAAATAGCACTTATTCAGTGTCTACCCTGTCTTAATCATTTCTATATACACTCTCTATTCATTAACTTATTCAATTTTCTCAAATTTTATTTTCATTTTTCAGAAGATGAAACTATGGCATAAGTAACTTGAGTGTGGTCACTTGAACACTAGGTGGGTTTGGCTGAGCTTGAAAGCCAAGATTGTCTAATTTATGCACCTACTATTGGAAGCCACAGGACTAAGAGCTTTCCAAAGCAGGCACCAATTCTTAACCATCTATATCCTGTTTTAAGTTAAATTGTGCCCCCTCCACCAAAAAAAAAGGCATTATGAAGTCCTAACCCCTAGTACCTCAGAATGTGACTTTGTTTGAAAATAGGAAGATTGCAGATGTAATTAGTTAAGATGAAGTCATACTGGAGTAGGGTGGACCCTTCATCCACTATGACTGGTGTCTTTATAAGAAAAAGAGAGACACACACAGAAAGAAGATGCCCATGTGGTGAGGGAAGCAGAGACTGGAGTAATGTATCTACAAGCTGAAGAATGCAAGGATGGTCAGCAAACAATAGAAGCTAGAAGATGCAAGGAAGGATTCAGAGGGACCATAGCCCTGCAGACACCTTGACTTTGAATTTCTAAGCTCCACAACTATGAAGCCATAAGTTTCTGTTGTTTTGAGTCACCTAGTTGTGCTACTCTGTTATGGCAGCCATTAGAAGCTATTACACATCCTCTGCATGAACAATTGCCAAACATGTTAGAGGATCTCAATGCACATGTGTTGAACTAAACTAAACTGCTCTTGGAAGAATGTTCTCTGTTGCTGGAGGGGCTCAACCACAAGTGGAAAGACCACTCTGCGCATATGTTATCAAGGAATTTAAATCATTTCTCAGTAGCCCATTTAAACCAGATCCTATGATCTTGAGCTCTGAGAAGCTTGAAGGAAAATGATTCTGGGACTACATTACTATATCTGGAAATAACGTTGGCTAGTGTTTCTAGCATACTTAGATTTTTATAAATTTGCCCAATCTCAGCCATCAATTAGAAAAATATTTTTTAAATGCTTTTCAGGTCTTTTTCAAAGATTTATTTATCTTCAAATAGTGTTTGTTCTCCATGTGCACTGTGGATTTAAGTGCTTTGTCTATAACTTGGCATTTTTCAGCCCTGGGAGGGCAAGTATGTACTTCAGATATGAAATACCCTCTCAAACTAAGAAAGTAGGAGTGACTGAGACTTGTCAAATCCTCCAACAGAACATCAAACTGCTCACTCCCTCTTGGAACTTAAGAAGTATTAAATGACTATAACTGTGGAAACTACCAAAACCATAGATGAAACAGATTGTACAAATTTCAAATTCCTCCTCCTGTGCATGAGTATGTATCTTGTTGGAAATGGAATACACCTTCCTTTTTATTGTTAAAGGAGTCTCAGTTTCTTTTTTCTGACTATGCCCCACTATTAGATATTGATTTATCATTTTCATAAAATTGCAAATAGGAGCCTATTGCCCAAGACCAGTCATAAATTATGAAAATGTGTTCAGCTCCTCTGTAGGGATTGATCTTCTCATGGGGAGAATTTCACAGAGATAAATGTAACTGCTTTGCATAGGTTTGCAAGGTTTGATGTTTCCAGCCCTCTGATGAGGAAGGGAGAACAGGAAGGAATGAATATTTGCTAAGGATCTGCTAGAGACCAAGTTCTTTGCATGTTACTAAATTCAATGCTGTTAACACACTGAAGCCCTCGGTTTTGATAAAACAGAGGCCCAGAATAATGAAAAGGTTTCCCCAAGGCAATGAAGGAGCAGAGCCACGATTCAAACCTAACTTTGTCTGCCTCTGAAGTTTAATCTCTTTCTACTTACTTCATTGCCTTTCTAAAGTGGAATAGGAGTATCTCAGATAGGGATGGATGGGGTAGTATTTATTAACATCAACCTAAACCTTGTGCTCTTCCAGGTTCTGATAGATTTGCTCCAAGGAGCCATTAAGAAAAGCCACTGATCCAAAGGCTATAAATTCACACTTTCCTCATACACAGCGATAAGCAGCTATTTAAAAACCTGGGTAATATCTTCCTTAAAATAAGTATCCGTTTTCTGGGCATTTATGCTCTATCACTCTCGGTTTTTCCATCCTTGACTCCATTAATAGAATTCTTCTTAATTCCTTTTCTCTTTTTATGGCTTTGCGAGGAGCTAATTTGCAGGCAAAATTGCTAATTTTACAGCTGCTTTCTGCTTTGTCAGCATGAGACTGACTGAGGAGTTATTAATAGAAGAATAGGATTCCCTTTTCATCCTTTTGCTCTTGACTGTTGCAGGAGGTGGGACAAAAATTCATTATTTAATAACATTTGTTCTTCTTGAAAGGTCATCGTTCCAGCCTTTCAGTTTCCACTAAACTCTCTAGCAGTATCAGCAGCAACAGCAGCCACTTTGTCTTCCTGAAAGGCTTCTGGAATTCCTCCAGGTTACATGGTTGGTAAAAGACTGTCTTTGAGATCCACCTTGGAAATGGGGTCCAGGATGGGAAATTCTTTCAGTATTTCTGTGCAGTGTCCAAATAGTAATTTCTATTCATAAAGTATTTGTAAGTGCCCCCAGTAACCTGCATGCAGATTCCTGGAGTGGATGCTAACTGTAGGCCATATCAGTTAATTGCATTCGGCTGCTAGTTGCAGAGATAGAAGTAACAGTGGCCTAAAAAGAAGGTAAATTTATTTTTCACATTAATACATCTTGAAATAAGCATTCGGAATTGTTATAGTGCCCTCACATTGTCATTAGGGACTCAGACTCTCAAGTTGATCCAAAGTCTACTTCAAAGTCTAGCATTTGGGAGCTGATCCTGCACTCCAAAAGCATCCTAAAAGACCCACATACAGACTCCCAATACACACATCCATCATAGTAAACATGGCAAGAAAAGCCCACCCAATCTCAGATTTGACAGATCTCAATAGAAACCAGTCTTTGTTACAATTTTTTAAAAAAATTAAATATCTGTACATCAAAATGAATAAATAAAACAAACAAAACAAAATGGCAAATGAAAAAAGGAGGGAGGGAGGGAGAGAGAGAGAGAAAAAGAGAGAGAGAGAGAGAGAGAGAGAGAGAGACACCAGGATCTGAGTCTTCCCAGCATTCTACTGGGATTCTCCAAATTCTTTATATTAGATCTGCAAGGAAACAGCCAGGTCCAGTTAAAGAAAAGACTGGGTTGATAAGCCCAAGCTACTGTCACTATCATGTGGTTTCCATTCCCAAGGCTGACCCATGATCTCAGACATATGTGATTCTAAGTAGGAATCAGTACATGAGGGTAAAGGGCAAAAGGGGACAGATCAGCTGTCTCTCTGTCCTACAGAGCTTTTACAGAAGTCCCTCCAACAATTTCTGTTTATATCCTCAAGCTGCAAGGGAGGCTGGGAAACAATGTTTTTGTCAGCTGGATACATTGTTGCCTCCAACAAAACTAGAGGTTTTTACTAAGAGAAAGGATAAGATAATATTGGAGAGCCAAAGAGCACATCTGCCACGTGGAACAAAAGGATGACTAAATACATTTAGCCAATAACCCTTTATTAAGTACCCATTTTGTGTCTAGAAATGAGAAAATAGAAAATTTTGATTCATTTCTTTAAGAAACAAAATCTTACATACCTTTTGCTCATGTTGTCTTCTTAGCCTAGAATGCTTTCTCCTTCCTTGCTCACCTGGAAAACTTCTATTAATTATTCAAGGCTATTATCAAATATCACCTGCTATCTGACTCTTCTTGGAGTTTCTACCTTCAAGTCTGTCCCAGGAAGAATTCAGTTCCTCAGCTTTGTCCCTGTAGCACTTTATCATTACTGCCACATACCTCCTCAGACGCAGTGAACACTTCATGTGTGGTGGATAAGGCTGGCTTTGACTCCTAGGTCTGCAACTTTGGGCTAGATACTTTTTTTGCCCTTTCAGCTGCAGCCTCCTGTCTACACAATACGGGACCGTTAAATCCCACCTCAGGGGCTTTTGTGAACGTTAAATGAGATGATACATATCAAGCACCGCTGCAAGCAATTCTTAAACTATGTTAGTTTATTTTACTATGTTCTCTCATGTGCCTGTTATGATTTACAGAATCTTCTATCTTATTTAAGGTACTAGTATTTTGCGGGGTTTGGGGTTTTTTTTTTTTTTGGTCATATCCAGCTGAAATTTAACATATTAGTTAATTAAATCTCTGGAGATATATTATTCATCTAATTTTTCTTAAAAACCTACTTGAGGATGTATTTCATTCACAGCAGAGAGACATCAAAATTCAGTAGTGAAAACTAGGGAAGCTTGAGATGAAAAGGCTGTCAATGAACACTAACCCATGTAACCTAGAGTTAAGTCTGGAAAATGATATAGTTGTGAAATTTAGTTAATAATAATAGATCAGTATTGATTCATAGTTGTCACAAATGTACCACACTAATGTAACATGTCAGTAATAGGACAGACTGTGTATGTGGGTGGGAAGAGGTCATGGGAATTATCTGTACTTTCTGCTCAATTTCTCTGTAAAACTAAAACTGCTATAAAAATAAAGGGAAAATTAAAAAAAAAAAA
>NW_007727692.1:2396-3258 GCF_000696425.1 Galeopterus variegatus | reverse complement strand
TGTTGACCAGGTTCTTTGCTCACTATTCCTTCGTGAATCTCTGATCATTTTTTGTGGGACTGGTCTCCCTTTTTATTGGAATACATATTTTATTGGTTCCTTTATTGAGGGTTTATTGGTGATAAATTTATTCAGTTTTATCTAAAACCTATTCGTCCCCTGATGTTGAAAAATAGCCTCCCTGGGTATACAACTCTACGTTTATAGTCATTTTCTCTTAGTAGTCTAAACAGATTTTCTCTGTTGTCTTTTAGTTTCTGTTGTGGCTGTTAGGAAGCCAAGTGTCTAATTATTGTTCCTGTGTAGGTGGGCTGACTCTTCTTTTTATCATTTTTTTAAGATTGGGCTTTATCTTTAGTATCCTTTTGTTTTACTATGGCACATCTAGCTGTAGTTTTCTTTTATTTAACCAGCTTGAGATTCACCGGACTTCTGTCATCAGGTTGAAAAATTTTTAATGACTGTCTGTTCAAGTCCTACCCTTCTCCATTTTTCAAAATCATCTTTTTGAAAAATAAAATTGTTTTGGTTATTTCAGCTGCATGGGTGCACCTATACAGGGATTTTTCAATATTGATTTCAATTATGGAACTATAATTAGAAAAATGTTAGACCTCTGTATTTTATTCTCCTGTTCTCATAAACTTCATCTTTTATATTGTCTTTATCTTGGTTTATATTCATCGTGGGTAATTTCATAAGGTGCTTATATAAGTCATTCAGTCACTTTTTGGCTGGCTTATCTGACACGATTCATTGTTTAAGTTTTTAATTTTGGTTATTACATATTCAACATTTAGAAGTTTTGGGCCGGCCCGGTGGCGCACTGGATGGTGCGCCGCTTGGGAAGCGCGGCGGCGCT
>NW_007727692.1:0-1278 GCF_000696425.1 Galeopterus variegatus | reverse complement strand
CAGGATCCCAAAGGTGATACTAGCTATCCCTTCACATCCTTCAGGTCTTTGTACAAAACCACCTTCTCACTGAAATTTCCTTAACTCGTTTATTTAAAGTTGCAACTCACATGTCATCTCAAACTTGTTGTCACCATTTCCTCTTCTGTTTTTCTCCAGAATATGTTTTACAAACTCACATATTATAGTTGACCCTTGAACAACATGTATTTCAATTGCACAGGTGCACCTATACATTGATTTTTTTCAATATTGTTTTCAGTTTCCACACCCACCAAGTCAAGCAGCTTTGAAGGGGAAATGTGGTATTCACAGGATGTCAAATCTATGGATATGGAGGATGAACTTTTATATGCTCAGTTTCTGTGGGGCTGCCTGTAGGACTTGAGCATCTGTGGGGCATCCTGGAACTAATCTCCTGTGGATACTGAGGGACAACTATATGTGTTTAACTTTTTTAAAAAAATGTCTGTTTCTCCTGCAGAATGTAAGTTCCACAAGGGAAGGACTTTTTGTCAGCTTTGTTCACTGCTGTATCTCTAGCACCAAGCACAGTGACAGTCATATCAACTCATATCAATTATGAACCACTGAATAAATAAATAACAATATAGGTTAAAGAAGAAATGTATTTATTTTTTGAATGCCATAAGAATATTATGACACAAACTCACTCTAGGTAGTACTATGAGGTCTTAGCAGGCCAACACTCCCACTGCAACAAGCAAAAAATGCCAAAAGTATTCATAAAATGATATTGTTAAAGACTTTGAAGGGCTTTAGGAGCAACAAAGACTAAAGGAATTGGAATTCCAGGGACAGAAGAGCCTTTCTAAAGTGAACTGAGTATTACTGACATTTTCTTTCCTCAGGGTGTGGCCCGTGTAAAGGGTCTCCGCTGGGGTACAGAGAAACCAGTGAGGGTTTTGGTGGTCACACGTAGTAGGCACACATAGAAGGCATGACTGATTTGACATATGAAGAACCATGATATTCTACCACACACAACCAACCACACACACACACGTGTGTGTGTGTGCAAAGAGAGGAAAAGAGCGGTAGGGGAGAGATTTCTAAAAGCATCCAGGAAAAAAAGGCACATGTGTAGAAAGGAGCAACAATAAAACTAACAGCAGCCTCTTTAACAGAATCTATGGAAGCCTGAAGACAATGGATGATGTTTTTAAAGTGCTGAAAGAAAAATTTCTCAGTTTATAATATGTAGCTAGCAATCATATTCTCCAAAAGTGAAGCCTATATAGCAATATTTCAGACAAA
>NW_007727691.1:383557-383946 GCF_000696425.1 Galeopterus variegatus | reverse complement strand
CTCTTTTTGGGTGTTTATTCATTTTGGCAGGGATTTTCTCTCGAATCTTGGACTTCCGACAATAGATGGTGCTATCAAGCCTTGCAAATCCTTCCAGTGGGCTGTCAGTTGTTCCTTCTTTCTTTATTTATTTCTGAGATTCCGCCTCTTTTAGCCGGGTCCCTCCCCACTCTGTGTGCTCAGGACAGGGCTGAGGCGTGTCTTCTATAAGCCTTGACTTTTAGTTGAGTCATCAAAGTTGTGTCGCGCCCCGCGCATGCCCCGCCCTGCCCAGGAGGTGTCCTAACTCTCCGGGCTGCTGTGGGTGAACTCCTCGGTGGGAGGGTCTGTCAGCCCACAGTTCCTCCTTGCCTTCCTTCCACTCAGGTCGGCTCCCTTAGAAACCCGAC
>NW_007727691.1:326877-382284 GCF_000696425.1 Galeopterus variegatus | reverse complement strand
CTGTTTCCTGACGTGGGCGCTCCAGACCCGTCGCCATTTTGAATCCCCTGAATTAGTGATTTTTAAAATTTTTTTTAAATGCTGGATGAAATACAGAAAATGCTTTCTCTGAGGAGCATCCTTTGGGAGTACAATTCAAATTATTCAGAAGAAGGATTTTAGAGGAAAAGGAAAGAGAATGTCTAAACAAAAGTGGAGGAACAAAACAGAGGAGGCAGAACTCAGAAACTACAAGGTCATGTTTTTTTTTAACACTTTGCAAAAGCAACAGGAGAGGGCGCCTTAGAGCTAAGACAGTTTTATTACAACATTCATTTGGAAGGATAAATAAGCAAGAATATTTGGGAAACCCTAAAAAAGAAGGACATTGAGGAAGGTCTAGCCTGACCAGTTTTTAAAACATTAGAAAGCTTGTATAATAAGCAGATAGTAATTTGGCATGTGTCTTGATCCATTTTGCACTGCTATCACAGACTACCAGAGACTGGGTAAAAAGGTATTTATTGGCTCACAGTTCTGGAGGATGCGAAGTCCAAGATTAAGGCACCAGCATCTGGTGAGGGCCTTCTTGCTGAATTACCACATGGCTGAAGGTGGAAGGGCAAAGAGAGAGAACCCACACCCCAAAATTCCTTTATTAAGACACTAAACCTACCCAGGAAAGTGGAGCCCCCATGGCCCAACCACATCTCAAATGTCCCACCTCCCAGAACTGCCACAATGGACAGGACAAACATTCAAACCATAGCATTCTGGCCCTGGCCCCCCAAAACTCATGACCTGCTCACATTAAAATACATTCATTCCATCTGAAAGCCCCAAGAGTCTTAATTCATTTCAGCACCAACTTTCCCTACAACTGTGAGCCTATGAAATTAAACAAGTTACATGCTTCTAAAATACAGTGGTGGAACAGAAATAGGATGGAGATTCCCATTCCAAAAGGGAAAAACGGGAAAGAAGAAAGGGATAACAGTTCCCAAGTAAGTTAAAAACCCTACAGGGCAAACAACCTTAGATCTTAAAGCTTGAGAATAATCTTTTTTGGCTCCACATCCCACTTTCCAAACACAATGGGGCTGGGGTTGGACCTTCAAGGCTTCTGGCATCCCACCTTCATGGCTTTGCTGGATGCAGGCCACACCATTCTCACAGATTGGAGTCAAGTGCCTGCAGCTCTCCCAGGCTGGTGTTACATGCCAGTGGCTCCACAGGGGTCTTGGGGGTGGCCCTGTTCCCACCACTCCACTAGGCATTGCTCCTGCAGGGATTCTCTGTAGTGGCTCTGTCCCTCTGACAAGTCTCTGTCTGAAACCCAAGGCTGTTCATGACATCCCTTGAAGTCTAGGCGAAGGAAGATATGCCTTCCCAACTCTTGCATTCTGCAAGCCTGCAGAATTAGCACCATGTGGACACCACCAAGGTTTACCACTTGCTCCCTCTGAAGCAGCGGCCTGAGTAGCACCTGGGGCCACTTGAGCGACAGCTGGAGTATCTGAGGAGCACTGGGCTGGAATGTGGGGAGCACAGTCCAAGGCAGCCCTGGTCAGCAAGCCTGTGGAGGGCTTTCCAGGCCCGTCTGGGGAAACCATTCTGGCCTCAAGGCCCTAGCACTCTGAGCCTTTAATGGGAGGGGTGACACATGTAATCTCTGAAATGGCTTTCAGAAATGGGTCATCCTCCTATTGTCCCGATGAATAACATCTGGTCTCTTTCTTTTTTTTTTTTTTCTCTTTTGTCTTTTTTCATGACTGGTAACGGGATCGCAACCCTCGGTGTCGCGCCCGCACCACACTCAACGAGTGAGCGGACTGGTCTCTATATGGGATCCAAACCCTTGGCGGGAGCGCCACCGCGCTCCCAAGCGCCGCACTCTACCGAGTGCACCACTGGGCCGGCCCATCTGGTCTCTTTCTATCCATACTAATCTCTTGAGCAAATGGTGTCTTGGTTTTCTCTCGTAAACATGCTTTTTCATTCTTTACATGGCCAGGCTGGATATTTTCCATATCTTTACTGTCTGCTTTCCTTTTAATTATAAACTCAATCTTTAAATCATTTCTCCCTTCTCATATTTTATTTTATGCAGTTAGAAGAAGCCACACAGGACCCTGAATGCTTTGCTTAGATATTTCTTCCACCAGCTATCCTAGTTTATCAGTCTTAAGTTCTGCCTTCCATAAAGTCCTATGACGCAGACACGATTCAGCCAAGTTCTTTGTCACATTATAGCAAGTACGGCCCTTCCTCCAATTTCCGATACCATGTTCCTCATTTTTGTCTGAGACCTCATCAGAATAATCTTTACTCTCCATATTTCTACCAACATTCTTGTCAAAACCACTTAAGTAATCTCTAAGAAGAATGAGACTTCCTACTGCTCTTCTTTTTTTCTGAGCCCTCACCAGAATTGCCCTTAATAACTCATTCATGCCAATATCAGCTTTTTCTAGCATTCACTTTAAAATTGTTCTAGCCTCTACCCATTACCCAATTCCAAAGATGCTTCCATATTTTTAGTATTTGTTATAGTAACACCCCATATCTCTGGTACCAATTTCTGTCTTAGTCCATTTTATGTTGCTGTAACAGAATACCTGAGACTGGGTAATTTATAATAAAAATTAACTTACTAGCTCACCGTTCTGGAGGATGAAGTCTAAGATCAAGTGCTGGCATCTGATGAGGGCTTTCTTGCTGCATCATCGCACAGTAGGAGGGGAAGGGCCAAGAGAGAGAGAGCCCATGCCCATAAACTTCTCTGTTAAGTCATTAAATCCATGCATGAGGGTGGAACCCCCATGGCCCGACCATTTCCCAAAGGTCACACCTCCCAAGACAATGTCAAATTAAATTTTAACATGCATTTTGGAGAGACAAGCATTCAAACCATAGCAGCACATAAATAAAACAGAATAAAAATCTAAGAATAAATTCACTTGCATCTGGAAATTTAATAAGTGATAAAGATGGCATCTCAAATCAAAGGGAAAAAAAGGACTTTTTAAATAAATAATCTTGGGGTAAATGGTAGCCAGTGGAGGAAGATACAATTATATCTGTTTCTTCACTCTGAGATGAACTCCAATGGATCAAAGATCTAAATTTTTTTTTTAAGAAATAAAACTATATATATATATATATACTAGAAGAAAGTATGATGAAGTTCCTCTATAATGAGGAAATTGGGAAATCTTTTCTAAGTTTAACTTAAAATACAGAAGCAATAAAAGAAAAGACCAAAATTTGGAATTTATAAACAATAACAAAATTTTTGCATAGCAAAACACATCATAAGCAAAATAAAAAGACAAATGATGAACACTGATAAATATTTCCAATTCACATTATAGACAAAGTGTTAATGTCCAGTGGTGTGTTCTTGAGGGGGGAGGGGTTTATAGCATTTGCCAATTTCCATAGCGTAAATACTCCTACCATATCCGATTTTAACTTGCCAAGGTGACATCAACTGTATTGTTACATAAACTGGATTGCAAAATTCCTGATAATTTAACTGTCAGCACTTGTAAGCTGGCACTAGCCAGCTGCAGCACACTGCTCAAATATCCCTAATATATGAAGGACTTCTAAAGATGAAGAAGGGGAAAACCACCCGTGGAAAGAGATACAAACAGACAGTTCACAGTTCACAAAAAAAGAAATGAAAATAAAGAGCCCTTAAATGTATGAAAAGATATTCGGTGATACTTATAATGAAATAAATGCAAATTAAAACTACAGTGAGATTCTATATCTGAACTATCAGATTGACAAAAATCTAAAACTTTGACAACATTATACATTCACAAGGCAGTGAAAAAACAGGCACTCATTTTGCTGGTGGGAATGCAAAAATGGTACAATCCATGGGGAGGAAAATTTGGCAACATTTAGCAAAATGTCATATACATTTGTCCATGAATCCAGACACACCACTCCTAGGAATCTACCTCAAAGTACTCTAGCAAAAGTACAAAAATACATATATGTGAGGTTATTCAGTGAGCACCACTTTTAATAGCAAGGGACTGGAAACAACTGCAAAGTTCATCCAACACAGAATTGTTGAATAAACTGAGATCCATTCACATACTGGGATATTATGCACTTGTAAAAGCCAATGAGAAATATTTCTATGTATTGCTATGGAATGATCTCCAGTGAGAAAAGTGAGATAGCAAACACCAAAGGTAACACACTACCATTTAACTAAAGGGGGAGGAAGATGTGAACATATCTTTATATTTATACTTTTTAAAACAGAAGGATAAAATGAAAACAAGCACATTTAAAAAAAACCTGATTAGGGCCGGCCCGGTGGCGCACTGGATAGTGCGCCGCTTGGGAAGCGCGGCGGCGCTCCCGCCCGAGGGTTCGGATCACACGCACCCAAAAAAAGCTAGTAGGGAAACTTGCCAGAATTTGAACCCAGATCTGCCAAAACTCCAAAGTCAGACCATAATTGTGTCTCCCAGTGTGTAAATATCTATCAAATACTTTGTGCACATGTGTGAACATGCCAAACTTTGAATGATTTAAGTATAACCTGTATTTTAATACTTAGGACAGCATCATAAAATTAATTTCTAAATGAATATTGAAATTTATCCAGTTTCTATGTTTAGCAATTGGTGTTAATTTACCTCTCATAAGTGCTAGAAAGGTTCTACAATACCTCCTCCAGCCCTTTTATACTATTCAAGCTTTTTATTAGCCCTAACAGGGATGGAGTCCAGACAGATTAGACTTTGGTTTGTAGATTTGACTTTGTTAATTATGCAACATGATTTCATTGTTTTAAAATGTTTTAAAAGCAACCCCTAAAAGTGGAAGGCAAAATGAAATAAATGAACCTGGTTATGTAATGACCTGGTTCTGTTTATTTTATAAATTGCCACAGTTCTTTGGTTAGCTTGCAGAAATCTGAGTAGTGGCTTCCTCTGGAACTGTGGTAAGCGGTGTTCTGAAGTTTTCTCTTAGGATAATCCATACCATCTCACACATCTGTCTTTGGCATACCTGACAGGAAGCAAATACCATAACCTTGGCCATGGAACATGCTTCCTTGCTTTTTCTCCTAGCTTGAGGCATTGCTCGTCCTTTGAGGCAAATCTTCTCCCACCACTGACTCCCCTCCAGAAAGGAGACACCGTGTTAGTGACACCCCTTCGATTCTGAAGCTGTGGTCCATGGGGGGCATTTCTGTCTTACGACCCAGGTGTAAGTCATCATATACAGTGGGCCCATGGTCTCTGTGGGTTCTGCATCTGTGGATTCCACCAACAGAGATCGAAAATATTCCCCCCTAAATTCCACAAAGTTCCAAAAACGAAACTTTGAATTTTCTGCACACCACGTACTGCATTGAATCCATGTGAATGAAGTAATGTTTAGGCACTGTATTAGGTATTATAATTAATCTAAAGAAGATTTAAAGTATATGGAAGGATGTGTGTAAGCTATATGCAAATACTACACCATTTATATCAAGAACTTGAGCATGAGTGGGTTTGGGGATCTGCGGGGTTCCTGGACCCAATGCCCCGCGGAGGGAGGACTTGCTCCCAGGAGGACAATCCTACACCTTGAAATTCAGGGCTTTCCTGAATCACAGGGTTTGCAGTTTTTCACAGCTAAGTTTGACTGAGCAAAATAATTAACCTCTCTTAGCTTCATTTGCAGCATTTATGAGACAGATAGGGTAATATCTGCCTTTCGGGTTGTTGTGAGATGAAAATAAGATTACGTATGTAAAATGCCAGGCATGTACTGGTGCCCCATCTCTTCCATTTGCTCTGCTTTCCTTCTTTTCTCTTCTTTCCACCCACCTTCTTTTCATCCAAAGAAGTAATAAGTGCTGTGAACGAATAAAGGAAAAGAAAAGAAAAACAATCCGCAGATAATTTTTTAAATATCTCTTTTCAGTCAATGCTTGCAACCTCCACCTCATCAAACACCCCCTTGCAGCAGGATGGGGTGGCACAGAAATGAAGTGCAGATTAGAAGAGCTAAGTCCCAGTCCTGGTTCAATCACTAATTAGCTATACAGACCTGGGCAAGCACTTGACCTTTCTGATCCTCTTGTGTCGACAGTAAACGAGGATCGCGTCAGAGGGCACAGTTAGGCCCTTCATGTAGGCATTATGGGCATTACGGAATGGTATTATTTTACCATTATGTAAATGTGAGTCCCTGTCTACAAATAATGTCTCTAGGCAAACCGTGTAATTTGACATCAAAACTCTCCTTCTCCTTATTCCATCCCCCACCCCATTTTGGCTCAAGGTCTTAGAGATTGCTGTTAAAAGACAAATATGTTAGCACATTAAGATATTATCACCTAGTGATAATTTTTAAAACATAATCAAATTAGTCCTAGCAGAGAGCAGAACGCTGAAGTCTCAGGGTGCAGGGAGGTTGGGATATGAATGGCATGGAAAGGGCATCCAGAATAATCTGGTTCCTGGCTCCCGATGCTCCTGAAGAAAACCCCTATACAGAAAGGGGGTGGACGGATATTCAGACAAACCCTGCCCTCTTTGTGGTTTTGCCTTGGACTTGTAATTCATTTGTTCTGAGAATGACACCAAATTTGTGGATAAACAGGTAAAAAATTGTTCTTAGCAAGCGCTAATCGGTGAGCAAAAAGGAAAAAAAAAACGAACTCTGTTACGATCTAATCTGTCCTATATCTGGGGTTTCCTGCAGGAAACAGTCACAGTGATTAACGGAGCCCTGAAGTAAGGTAAGGAGAAATCGCAGGTCATCGGTGGAAAATTCTCAGCTGCTCTGAAGATCCCACACCCAGGCTGAGATCAAATTGAGGGAAGGGAGAGTGGCCCAAATAAAACCAGAAGAAAAGTCATAAAACAACTGTTAGGAAGGGGACCTGAAATGGGACTTATACCTGGTGACGCCTAAGGCTCCGACTCCGTATCCTGAACAAAGGCAGCCCTCAGCAGTGTCCTGCCGTTCCTGAGCCACGCAGGAGGGGACATCCCTGTATTATTTCTCCTGCTCCAACCCCCCCAATAATGAAGCTCCTAGTTACAGGACCTATCACTTATATTTCATTCTACAGTTTTGAGAGCGCTTTCTCATTTGATCCTTCCAACAACCAAATAATGATTAGGAAGCGGTCCTATTGTCTTCATTTTACAGATAGAAGACTGAGAGGCAGACAACTTAAGTGACTTAGTGTCAGGCAAGTCAGTAGCAGAGCTAGTCTTTCAGCTCCCGACACAATGCTCTTTCCAGTCTGCAGTCCCAGATAAAACAGGGTTGTCCAGTACAACTGAGAAACGAACAAAGACCAAAAGCTCCCTGACAGCGGGAGGACAACACACTCCTGTGCCTATTACACTCAGCAAGTGGCTCGGGAATGCTGCTGCTCTTAGTAGGTTGGGAGGTCAAGTTGAGCCTGCTCGTAGTCTCAAACGCATAATTAAATTTAGCTTTGTTAGGTCATTCTGTGGTCAGGGCCATGAGTTGAGCTTGGTCAAGGGGAAGGAAGGGCATAGCAGAAGATGTGGGTTGGGCACCTGCCACTTTTCCTGCCCAGCTTTTCTCTTCTCTCTCAGACATAAAGACACCAAAGTAATCCCTCAGTGGCCACAAGTTGAGAAAACTCTAAAATGATTGCTATTTTTAAAAATGGGCAAATGGAAATCGTATATATTTACAGCATACAACATGATGTTTTTATATATGTATACATTGTGGAATAGTTAAATCAAGCTAATTAATATTTGCATTACATCACATACTTTTTTTTGTGGTGAGAACACAAAACCTAATCTTAGCAATTTTTGAGTTATTAAATATATATTATATATAACTATATATGTTAACTATATATTATATTGTTATTAACTATAGTTACCATGTTGTACAATGCATCTCTTGAACTTATTCCTCCTGTTGAACTAAAATTTTGTGTCCTTTTACTAACATCTCCCCAATCCCCTCTTTACCCCCCAGCCCCTCATAACCACCATTCTACAATCTGCTTCTGTGAATAAGTCTTTTTTAGATTCCACATATAAGTGAGATCATGCAGTATTTGTCTTTCTGTGCTTTCTTGGCTTATTTCACTTAGCATAATGTCCTCCAGGTTCATCCATGTTGTCATGAATGACAGGGTTTCCTTCTTTTTAAAGGCTGAATAGTATTCCACTGTGTAGATATACCACATTTTCTTTATCCATTCATCCATTGATGGACTCTGGCTGATTCCATATCCTGGCTATTGTGAATAATGCTGCATAAAATGATTGCTCTTAACAAAGGCTGAGAAGACCTAGTGTGTTCTCAGAGATCTAGAACACCTAGGTAGCCCCTCCTTGCAAAGAACCTAATGGAGAGACATAAGAGTCTTTGAATCAGTGTAAAAATCTGGCCAGAGAATTTTTTCCCAAATCAGTATATTATTAGCAACTTTTGCAGTAATGTTCTATAACAACGACAACAACACATATTTCAGTGACACTCAACAAAAAACATTTATTTGCTTGGTTGGGCCCCTTCTGGATTGAGATTGCAAATCCAGCCTAGGTCTGCTCCACGGTCTTTATCATTCCAGGCTCAGGGGCTGGTAAGGGCATAGTTAGTGAATGGCATAGGCTCAGGAGAGTGAGTCAAACCTCACAAGTATATTTAAAGCCTCAGCTTAAATACATTCACTAACACTACATTTGCCAAAGCCAGTCATGGATGCCTACCAGAGAGGTGTACTCTGTCTGTACCAGTGGGAGGTACTCCAAAGTCACTTGGCAAAGGACATGGAGGGAGCATTCTAAAATATGAAGTGAGTGGAGCACTGGGAGCAATAGTCCAATGTACCACAAGCAGCTAGGCATATGGCAATAAACATTACTATGATGTATAAAAATAATAAAATGATAGCTAACATGTATTGAGTCGTGTTATGTGCTAGGCACTTTTAAGAAAATACCTTGCATGAATGAACTCATTTAATCCTCCCAATTGCCTGTGAGTATTGCCTGTGAGGCAGATACTATTATGATCCATACTTTACAGATGAGACAACCAAGGCACAGCAGAGTTAAGGAAGAATTAAGATGGCACAGTATTTCTGTGGAGGACCCTTGGAAAAAGAAAAAAAAAAAGATCACACAGTAAATGACAGAGGGGGGCAGTGACGATCATATTTGAAAGAAACACTGTCCATTTCCTCTTTCCCTTTTGTGTGTCTTCTACTTTTCCCTGACCCCCTCATCCAACCCTGTCTCTCCCCCTGTGTGCCCTGTCTTAGAAAATGGCATCTGATCACCCAAGCCAGAACCCGTAGAGCCATCTGTGGGGCCCTCTCGCCTGTCCCCTGCCCCATGTATTGGTCATTAGGTCCTGCTGTCTGTACCCCCTCAACTGCTCTTTATTCCCTCTTTATGCCCCCTCCTCTTTATTCTCTGCCCTTGCCTCCAGTCAGAGTCTTTAGTCCTGCACCCTCAGCATTGCTGCCAGAGGGATCTTCCTAAAATGCAGATCTGGTCAAGTCATTCTCTCACTTAAAAAGTTTCTGCATTCCCTGGAACTTTAAGGATAAAGTTAGCTTGGTGTTCTAGGTCCTTCATTTTCTGAAATTCTCCTTTTTCTAGCTTCCCATACTACTTGCAGTTCCCCGGGGATTTCATGACTTTTTATCTTTGCATATCCTACAACTTCTGTCTGGTTCACCTGTTCCCCCTCTTCATCTTGCCAACTCTTATTTGTCTAGTCTTACTATCTGAGAAGCTTTCTCCATTCTCTTCCTTAGTCTGATTAGATGTCCCTTCTCTGTATTCCCTGCAGACCCTGTTTATACTTTGTGGCATTTACCAGACTATGTCGTAATAATGAATTCCACTGTCTTCTTCTCCATCTTTAGTTTTTCTCAAAATGTAGTTCATAGATTCCTTGTTTCAGAATCACCTGGGGAGTCTGTTTAAAATACACACTCCTAGGACCTACCCCAGATCCACCAACTCGAAATCTTTGCAGGGCAGAGCCTAGCGGTTTGCATTTTGAAAATTTCCCAGGATGATTCTGACTTGTGCGAGTTTAAGAACCACCACACTAGATAAGGCGGTCACGTATTCTTGGACCTCTGAAACCTTGCATAATGCCCGGCACGTAGTAAGCACACAGTGAACGTGCTCTGAACGAATGAGTGAAAGGAGCCGCCCCAGCTCCGCACAGCATTGAAACACATGGCGAATATTCGGCTGCTGCGATTCCAGCTGCCAGCAGATGGCGCCGTGTCAACGTAAATGCTTTTAGGCGAGCGGGAGGAAGAGGACAGGACGTTTTTGTTTTACTGGAATTCAACCCTCCAGTGCTCCATAATTGAATTTATTTTTTCCTACTCGGTTTGTCTACAATTGTCCCACTTGCATAAATCAATTGATTTCTTAAGGCATGAAGCCGTAGACCAGAAAAGCCAGTGAAAGGAGGATGGTCACAGAGGAGAGCTGGGCAGCTAGGGAGGGAGATGTGAGGGATATCACAATTGTCACTCATTATTTCCGTCTTCGGGGATGGAAAGCTGTTCCCAGCGAGTACCGCGCCTTGGGAAATTACCAAAAGCATTCAAATGAGTATGTCA
Source organism: Galeopterus variegatus (assembly GCF_000696425.1). Classification (NCBI taxonomy): domain Eukaryota; kingdom Metazoa; phylum Chordata; class Mammalia; order Dermoptera; family Cynocephalidae; genus Galeopterus; species Galeopterus variegatus. Next base: position 371,678 of record NW_007727691.1, on the reverse strand, counting down.
TTTCAGCGAGAGGGTGGAGCCATCCTGTAACTTCTGTTAGTCATCCACCGTTTCCTTTATGGGCTGTCAAATGCTTGCGTGGATGACCTTGTAAAATCGTTTCCCCCACACACCAGAGTAAACGCCCGAGTCTTTCTCCTGGGCTGAGTACTTTATTCTCCGAGGGGCTGCAAGCGGGCAGAGCAGCTAAAGGCCCAGGCTGTGGACAAGTCCCCCCCTCCCTGCCCCTCCCCCTCCCCCTCCCCCCAGGGGCGTCCTTGTGCAAATAACTGATAGGCAGGCCCCGGGCACCCCGCAGACTATCAGGACAGGCCAGAGCTGAAGGCTGAGCTGTTTTCCTCCCCAAACTGAGCTTTCATCCAGAGGCCCTGAAGGAGGGAGCCTCTCAGCATAGACCCAGTCTCGTGAGAGAAACACAATTGAAAGACCATTTAAGAAAGAAATGCTTATCAAGTTCTAAATGACCAAGTAGAAATGAAATGAAAGGACGTAAAAGTAATGAAAGGGGATACAGTCCTCCTGTCCCTTCCTTTTCCTTCCTTGAATAATCAAACGCTAAAGTCATCAGGTGGGAGGCCAAGCAAAGTGGGTAGCTCTGAGGGGGGTGGGGACGAGCTGTGGTGGTCCCGAGCCTGGCCAGGATAGAAGGCATACATGGGGGGGCGTCTGGTACAGGGTGTCAGTGCCCAAGAGGGGTGACGGGGTGTCTGCGCCAGAGAGGCAGTCTGACATGGGGCGTTGGGGTCCACGTGGGAGAGAATGGTATCTCCAAGGGCACGTATGTAAATGTGTTAAGGATAACGGGGGCAAAGTTTCTCACTATTGGAGAAGAGAGTTAACAAATACAGAGAGAGGAAAACTGCGTTTCCTGTGGGTGCTGTCAGTGGTCAGGAGATTGGAAAGCACAAAGTAGGAGTGTCTCAGGTGACAGATGTTCTTGTCTTTGTCCAATGTCCCCTGCCCCAACCCAGGAAGAAGGGCAGTTCAGGGCCCCAGGGAGCTGTCTCCCCCAGTTGCAGGCACCACCAATGGCCTCTGCTCCAGACTGAGCACTTGGCCTCACAGAAGGCATTTTACACAACCTGGGCCACCTGAGTGACAGTGGCGGCAGCACAGGCAGTAATCTCTCTCCAGGAAGTTGAGGGCCTCATCCTGGTGGCTGAGGTGTGAGTAGTCAGTCTGGGGCAGGTTCTAGGTGGCACACAACACATATTATGGTCAGCGAGGCAGATCTGGTTCGGCTTATTCAGGGAGAGCCGCCAGGGGGCGGGAAGGAAGCTGTTCAGCCAGAGGCCCTATTCCCATGGGCAGGTCCTGGCCAACAATGCTAGATCAGATAGGATGCCAGGACGCAGCCTCAGGATAGCTGGGTGCCAGGGAGGGACTTCTGCCTTTCTCTGCTCCTGGCAAGGAAAGCACATCCTTCACATCTGAGAGAGGCAGACCTACTTCTTCCTGTTTGACAGGGAATTGTGGGGGGCAAGTCTTCCTTTAGGATGTTGTTGCTTCCAAGGGTCCCCTTAGAAGGGATCCCACCCTTGGAACAATGGGAGAGAGGGGGCTCCCTTCTTTCTATTGCATAGGCAGTCTCTAGAGAGGGTGACCCTGTTAGATGGAAGAGTCTTCAGGAGAAACCCTCTTCTCTCTGTCCCTCCTGCTCAAGCTGCTGGGGAAGTGCTTTGATCACAGCTCTTTTTGCTCCGGAGGTTTGGGGCCTCCTGTAAGGCTGCAGAAAATAAACTCAGCAGGACAAGATTGAAGCTACTCTCGATGGAGTCCCCATATGCGATGAAGAGCTGTCACTGGTTGCTCAAGGGGTCGGGTTCTCTCTGGGAGAGCTGGGTGTAAGGGGAGGGACTGCATGGGGCTTGCTTCCTAGTAGGGCATTACTGTCATGGTGATGTCAGGGGTGGCTCCTCTCCTTATATGGTTGGAGCTCTTGCTTTCCATCCCCAAATCCACTCTTCTCTTAGATTCCCCATCTCAGTAACTGGCGCCACCATCTACCCAATTGTTTAAACAGAAAGCTGGACATGATCTTTGATTCAGCCCTTTCCCTTACCACCCCCACTCATATCAAATCCATTAGCCAGTCCTAGCATTTCCATTTCTTAACTATGTCTTTAACAGAACCACTTCCCTTCCTTTGCATTGCCATCACAATAACCCAAGCCATGGTCATCTGCCGCTCACGCAATGGCAGACGCCTGCTTATTGTTCTCCCCGCATCCTCCTCCAGCCCCCTCCAATCTGCACCTCACCCAGAAGCCAGGGTAGCCTGTCCCCGTGATTCCTGAGTATAGTATATTCAAACCACTTTATTTTTTTTTAAGATTCCACATATGAGTGAGTGAGACCATGAGTATTTGTCTTCTGTGCCTGACATACTTCACTTAACATGATGGCTCCCAGTTCCATCCATGTTGCTGCAAATGCTATGACATCATTTCTTTTCATAGCTGAATAGTATTCTGTTGTGTATATGTACCACAGTTTTTTTTATCCATTCATCTGTTGATGGGCATTTAGGTTGATTTCATCTCTTGGCTATTATGAATAGCATTGTGATAAACATGGGAGTACAGGTGTCTTCCGAAGTATTGATTTCATTTCCCTTGGGTATATACCCAGTACTGGGATAGCTGAGTTTTAAGGTAGATCTATTTTTAGTGCTCTGAGGAATCTCCAGACTGTTTCCCATGATAGCTGTGCCAATTTACATTCCACCAACAATGTGGATCTTTTCTCTACATCCTTGCCAGCATTTGTTATTTGCTGTCTTGTTCGTAATAGCTATTCTAACCGGGGTGAGATGATATCTCACTGTGGTTTTAATTTGCATTTCTCTGATGATTAATGACTTTGAGCATTTTTTCATGTGCTTGTTGGCCATTTATATGTCTTCTTTTGAGAAATGTCTGTTCAGGTCCTTTGGCCATTTTCTAATGGGATTATTTGGGGTTTTTTTTTGCTGTTGAGTTGTTTGAGTTCCTTATATATTCTAGATATTAGCCCCTTGTTTGATGTGTAATTTTCAGATACTTTCTCCCATTCTGTAGGTTGTCTCATTCAAAAAAGTGCTGCCCACTCCCATTTTGTGTAGCATTTTACCTATGTTTTCTTCTAGTAGTTTCATCATTTGGGGTCTTCAATTTAGGTCTTTAATCCATTTTGAGTTGGTTTTTGTGTATGCTGAGAGATAGAAGTCTAGTTTCAATCCTCTGCATGTGGATATCCAGTTTTCCCAGCACAGTTTATTGAAGAGGCTGTCCTTTCCACACTGTATATTCTTGGCACCTTTGTCGAAAATCAGTTGGCTGTACATACACGGGTTTGTTTCTGGGCTCTCTATTCTTTTCCATTAGCCAATTTGTCTATTTTTATGCCAATATCAGGCTGTTTTACTTACTATAGCTTTATAATATATTTTCAAGTCAGAAATGTGATGCCTCCAACTTTGTTCTTTTTATTCAATAATGCTTTAGCTATATGGGGTCTTTTGAGATTCCATACAAATTTTAACATCACTTTTTCTATTTCTGTGAAGAATGTCACTGGTATTTTGATAGGGATTCTATTGAATGTGTAGATTGCTTTGGGTAATATGGACATTTTGATGATGTTAATTCTCCCAATATGTGAACATGGGATAGCTTTCCATTTATTTGTGTCCTCTTCAATTTTTTTTTTTTTTTTTTTTTTAAAGATGACCGGTAAGGGGATCTCAACCCTTGACTTGGTGTTGTCAGCACCACGCTCAGCCAGTGAGCAAACCGGCCATCCCTATATAGGATCCGAACCCGTGGCCTTGGTGTTAACAGCACCGCACTCTCCCGAGTGAGCCACGGGCCGGCCTCTCTTCAATTTTTTCACCAAACTTTTATAGTTTTCATTGTAGAGGTCTTTCACCTCCTTGGCTAAATTTACTCCTAGGTATTTCATTTTCTTGGTAGCTTTTGTGAATGGGATTACTGTCTTGATTTTTTTCTTCAGCTATTTTGTTATTGATGTACAGGACGGCTATTGATTTTTGTGTGTTGGTTTTGTATCCTGCCACTATACTGAAAACATTCATTACTTCTAGTAATTTTTTAGTGGAATATTTAAGGTTTTCTATGTATATGATCATCTTTCTGCACATAGGAATAGTTTGACTTCCTTCTTTCTGAGTCAGATGCCATTTATTGCCTTCTCTTGCCTTGTTGCACTGTCTAGAACTTCCAGTACTAAGTTGAATAAGACCAGGGAAAGTGGGCATCCTTGTCTTGTTCCAGATCTTAGAGGAAAATCCTCCAATTTTTGCCCATTCAGTATGATATTAGCTGTGGCTTTGTTGTATGTGTACTTTATAGTGTTGAAGTACATTCCTTCTACACCTAGTTTGTTGAGTGTTTTTATCATGAAGGGGTATTGGATTTTATCAAATGCTTTTCTGCATCTATTGAACTGACCATGTTATTTTTTCCTTCATTCTGTTGATGTAATGTATCACATTTATTGATTTGTGTATGTTAAATCATCCTTGCATTCATGGGATAAATCCTATTTGATCATGGTGAATGACCTTTTTTTTTTTTTTCCTTTTTGTCTTTTTTACTGACCGGTAACGGGATCACAACCCTCGGTGTCGTGCCCGCACCACGCTCAGCCAGTGAGCGGGAACCGGTCTCCACATGGGATCCGAACCCTCGGCGGGAGCGCTGCTGCACTCCTAAGCGGCGCACGCTCCAGTGCGCCACCGGGCCGGCCCGTGAATGACCTTTTTAATTTGTCGTTGGATTCTGCTTGCTGGTATTTTGTTGAGGATCTTCACATCTGTGTTCATTAGGGATAGTAGTCTATAGTTTTCTTTTTTCTTGTATCTTTTTCTGGTTTTGGTATAAAGTTAATGTTGGACTTATAGAATGAGTTTGGAAGTATTCCCTCCTCTTCAATTTATTGAAACAGGTTGAAATGAACTGGTATTCTTCTTTAAAGGTTTGAAAGAATTCAGCAGTAAAGCCATCTGGTCCTGGGTTTTCTTTGTTGACAAGCTTTTTATTACTGCTTCAATCTCATTACTTGTTATTGGTCTGTTTAGGTTTTCTAGCTCTTATGATTCAACCTTCATAAGTTGTTTGTGTCCAGGATTTTACCCATTTCTTCTAGATTTTCCAGTGTATTTGCATATAGTTGTTTGTAGTAGTCTCTTATGATCCTTTATACTTCTGTGGTAACAGTTTCAATGTCTCCTTTTTCATTTCTGATTTTATTTATTTGGTTCTTTCTTTTTTCTTCATTAGTCTAGCTAAAGGTTTATCAATTTTGTTTATCTTTTTGAAAAACCAACTCTTTGTTTCATCGATCTTTTGTATTGTTTTTTAAATCTCCAATTCATTTATTTCTGCTCTGATCTTTGTTATTTCTCTCTTTCTACTAATTTTGTGTTGGTTTGTTCTTGTATTTCTAGTTCATTGAGGTGTAATGTTAGGTTGTGTATTCAAAGTCTTTCTTCTTTTTTGATGTTGGCATTTATTGCTATAAATTTCCCTCTTAGCACTGCTTTTTCTGTACCCCATAGGTTCTGGTATGTTGTGTTTTCATTTTAATTTGTCTCCAGAAATGTTTGGATTTCATTTTTGATTTTTTCTTTGGCCCATTTGTCATTTAGGAGCATGTTGCTTAATTTCCATGTGCTTGTATGGTTTCTAGTGGCCCTATTGTTATCGATTTCTAGTTTTGTTCCATGGTGGTCAGACAAGGTAGTTGATATAATTTCAATTTTTAAAAATACATTGAGGCTTGTTTTGTGACCTAATGTATGGTTTATTCTAGAGAATGTCCCATATGCTGCTGAGAAGAATGTGTATTCTGCAGCTGTTGGATGAAATGTTCTAAATATGTCTGTTAGGTCCAATTGGCCTAGTGTAGAGATTAATTCTGATGTTTCCTGCTTACTTTTCTGTCTGAATGATGTGCTTTTTTGCTGAAAGTGGGGTGTTAAAGTCCCCAACTATCATTGCATTGGAATTTATTTCTCCTGTTAGGTCTAATAGTAATTGCTTTATATAACTGGGTGCTCCAGAGTTGGGTGTATGTATATTTAGAATTGTTACATCCTCTTGTTGAATTGATCCCTTAATCATTATGTAATGACCTTCCTTATTGTTCTTTATTTTCCTTAGCTTGAAGTCTGTTTTATCTGCTATAAGTATAGCTACTCCTGCCCTTTTTTAAGTTTCCATTTGCATGAAATGTCTTTTTCCATCCCTTCACTTCCAGTCGGTTTGTGTATTTATAGATGAAGTGAGTTTCTTTTAGGCAGCATATTGTTAGTTTTTGTTTTATAATCCATTGAGCCACTCTGTGTCTTTGAATTGGGGCATTTAATCCATTTACATTTAGATTTATTGCTGATATATAAGGACTTTTTGCTGCCATTTTGTTGCTTTTTAATGGTTGTTTTGTTAATCCTTTTTTTTTCTTTTTTCTGATCTAACTGTCTTCCTTTGGGATTGAGTAGTTTTCTCTTGCAGTGTCTTTTGATTTCACACTATTTATTTTTAGTATGTCTCATAAGTTTTTGTATTATTGTTACCATGAGGCTTACAAAAAAACACGTGACAGTTATAGAAGATTTTTTTAGACTAATAACAACTTAACTTTGCTATATATAAAAGAAAGAACCAAAGCCAATTCTATGCTTTGGCATCATTTCCCCCCAACACACACTTTTAAACATTTTGTTGTCTTTTAGTCTTCATACTAAGGATGTAATGGTTTATTTTGTCCCCTTCTCTGAGGTTGTCTGTGAACTTACTTTACTGCTTGCTGTCATCTCCTTTCAGATTGAAGAACTCCCACTAGCATTTCTTATAAGACAGGTCTAGTATTGGTGAATTCCTTTAGCTTTCGTTTGTCTGGGACAAACTTTATTTCTCCTTCATATTTGAAGGTTGTTTTTGCTGGATACACAATTCCTGGCTGACAGTCTTTCTTTTTCAGCACTCTGAATATATCATCCCATTCTCTTCTGGCCCATAGGGTTTCTACTGAGAAATCCACTGAGATGCATTGGAGTGCCATTGAGTGTTATGTGTGTCTTTTCTCTTGCTGCTTCCAGTATCCTTTCTTTGTCTTTCATTTTTGATAATTTTATTATGCTGTGCTTTGGAGTTTTCCTGCTTGGATTGAATTTGACTGGTGACCTCTGAGCTTCCTATACCTGGATGCTGTCATCTTTCTCCATACTTGGGAAATTTTTGGCCATTATTTCCTTGAATATGCTTTCTCCAACTCTTCCTTCTTCTTCTCCAACTCTTCCTTCTTCTTCTCCTTTGGGTATGCCAATTATTAGGAAATTATTTTGCTTGAAGGAGTCCCATATTTGCTGTATTTCTCTTTTTTATTCTGTTTTCTTTTTGCTACTCTGATTTGATAATTTCATATGTTTAATCTTCAAGCTCACTGATTCTTTCCTCAGTCTGATTAAGTCTGCTGCTGGAGCTTTCTTTCAAGTTTTTTCAGTTCATATAATGTATTCTTTATTTCTAGAATTCAATTCCCCCCCTTTCAGTTGACTCAATTCCTTTGTCAAGTTTCTCATTCTGCTCCTGGATTATTTTCCAGATATAATTTAATTTTCTTTGTTTTTTTTTTGTAATTCATAATTTATTAATAATTTATTGAAATATCAACACTCCAAATGTTAAGAAAGTTGGGGGAGTTTTAAACTTTTTTCTTTTTGGCAGCTGGCCAGCATGGGGATCCAAACCCTTGCCCTTGGTGTTAAAAGGCTGTACTCTAACCAACTGAGCTAACTGGCCAGCCCCTAAAACATTTTTTGAAAACATATTACAAATATTAAAGGTAGATATCATTAGATGAATCATTTTAATTCTGAATTTTACTTAAAAATCAGTAACCACATTGACAAAATATTGTGAGCTCTCTTGGTATTAATTTACTTTATAAATTTAACCTCTTATAGGCCTAATATTTTAAAAAGTTTGTACTCAACAAACATTTCTTTAAATAAATTCAGTACATCCAGGTTGTTTTTTCCCCCTATATAAAGATGACCAGCAAGGGGATCTCAACCCTTGACTCGGTGTTGCCAGCACCATGCTCTCTGAAGTGAGCTCACCGGACATCCCTATATAGGGATCTGAACCTGTAGCCTTGGTGCTATCAGCACCGCACTCTCCCAAGTGAGCCACAGGCAGGCCCTAGTACATCCAGGTTTGAAAACTGATTTATCAAAGGAAATCCATTGATATTTATAAACTAGTTCAGAAGTTTAGTGTGGCATTTTGATGAATGGCAGTTTCCTGTTTTGCAACCTGCTGCTAAAGCTCTTATTTTTAAAAAATTAAATCATATATAGTTATGAGTAAAGAAACTAAATATGGTGTGAATTTAAAAACCTGTAAAAGAGTTGGTTCTAGATTTCTTTTTTATCCTTATGAGTACATTTGAGAGTGTTCCATGTGCTGATGAAAAGAATGTATATATTCTGTAATTGTTGGATGAAACGTTCTACAGATATCTGCAAGGACCAATAGGTCTAAAGTGTAGTTTAAACACTGTTTCTCTGTTGATTTGTTGCCTAGATGATCCATCCAATGCTGAGAGAGGGGTGTTCACATCTCCAACTGTTATCATATGGGGGTCTATCTCTTTAAGCCAAATAGTGTTTGGGTACTCCAGTGTTGAGTGCATATATATTTATGATTGTTATGTCTTCTTGTTGGATAGATACCTTTATCATTCTATAGTGTCCTTCTTTGTCTCTTTTGATAGGTATTGACTTAAAGTCTATTTTATCTGATATAAGAATAACTACTCCTGTTCATATTTGGTTTCCATTTGCATGGTATATCCTTTTCTATCTCTTCACTGTTAGTGTCTGTATGTCTCTTTATAGGTGAGGTGAGTCTCTCAAAGACAGCATATAGTTGGGGTAGCTTTTTAATCCTCTGTCTCTGTGTCTTTTGAGTGGGAAGTTTAATTCATTTATATTTAGTGTTGTTATTGAAAGGTATTGTCTTACTCCTAACATTTTATCAATTTTCCTTCAGATGTTTTAAATTTCTTTATTCCTGTTAAAATTTAGTTTCTTTCTCATTTGCATTTTTGTTCTTTGGTGGGTTCTCTTCTTTCTTGTGTATTTGTGGTAGTGATTATGATGTTTCACATAACTGATGCAGGACTCCCTTGAGGATTTCTTGTAGGGCTGGTCATGTGGTGGTGAACTCCCACAGTTTTTGTCTGGGAAATACACTATTTCTCCTTCCTTTCTGAAGGATTGCCTTGCTGGATATAGTATTCTTGGCTGACTTTTTTTTTCTTTTAGTGTTTTGAATATATCTCCCATTCTCTTCTGGCCTGTAGAATTTCTGTTGAGAAGTCTGCTGTTAGTTTGATGGTGACACACTTATAGGTGACTTGACACTTTTCTCTTGCTGCTTTTAAGATTCTGTCTGTCTTTGAGGTTTGCCAGTTTGACTATAATGTGTCATGGAGAAGATCTTTTTGGATTGAATCTGTTTGGAGATCTTTGAGCCTGTTGGATCTGAGGGTCCATTTCTCCCCCTATATCTGGGCAGTTTTCTGTTATTATTTTATCGAATATATTTTCTTTCTTTCTTTTTTTTTCCTTTTTGTCTTTTTTCGTGACTGGCAACGGATCGCAACCCTCAGTGTCGCGCCCGTACCAGACCGGGACCGGCAACGGGATCGCAACCCTCGGTGTCGCGCCCGCACCTCGCTCAGCCAGTGAGCGGCCGGTCTGTATGTGGGATCCGAACCCTCAGCGGGAGCGCCACCACACTCCCAAGCAACGCACTGTAGCAGTGCACCACCAGGCCGGCCCTTGAATAGATTTTCAATGCCTTTTTTTTTTCTCCTCCCCTTTTGAAATACCCATGATTCTGATATTTTTGTACCTAAGGTTATCTGCTAGCTCTCTTAGGTTTTCTTCATTTTTAAAATTCTTTTTTTCTTTTTTTATCTGCTTGTGTTATTCAAAAAGACCATCTTCAAGATCAGAAATTCTTTCTTTTGCTTGCTCTAGCCTGCTGCTTAAGTTCTTTTTGTTGTTGTTGAATGAATCTTTTAGTTCTAGGAGTTCTGCTACATTCTTTATAAAGGAATTTATCTCTTTGCAAATTTCCTCCTTCAAATCATAGATACTTTTTCTTATTTCATTGTGTTGTCTGAGTCTTCTTATATCTCATTGAGTTTCCTTAAGATTGGTGCTTAGAATTCCTTTTCAATTATTTCAAGGGTTTCTTTCTCTATGGGGTCTAGTATTTGAGAATTATTGTATGCCTTTGGTGATATCATATTTTCTTCTTTCTTTTCTTTTTTTTTTTTGCAGTTCTAGTATTTCTACATTGATGCCTGGTCATCTGGTAGAGCAGTTACTTCTTCTCTTTCTCTGGAGTAGGCTTTGAGGAGAGAGACTTCCTCCTCTTTTTCCAGACTCTGCTGGTAATTCTCCTTGTGTCATTGCAGTCAAGTGGTTGGCAGGCTACCTGCACAGTGGTTGTAGCTGCTGCTCTGGTGGTGAGCTGCCCTTGTGGTGGCAGTGGCTGTGGCAGTGGCTGTGGTGGACCACCATGTGGAATTGGTGTTTGTAGCAGTGGCAGGGGCTGTGGTTCCCAGGTGTGCTTATGTTTTCTGTTAGGCAGGGGCTTCCCACAGCTCCTGCTGAGTCCCCTGGGCATGCTCCTTCCTTCTGTCTTAATTTTCTATCTATATTTTCTTGTGACTCCTGAACATCCTTAAGTGGGTCATTCTGAATTCTCTATCAGGCACTTCACAAATCTGTTTTTCCTCTGGGTCCAGTGCTGGTGCTTAGTTTGTTTCCTTTAATCATGTCATATTTCACTATGTTTTCTTGATCTTTTCCTTTACATTGATGCCTGGGCATTTGAATCTGCAGTAGAAATAATTTATTGTCTTTTACTTAATTCCAAAATGGGGGAACTTTCCATGGGGACCAGCATTTGAGCTCTGTGTTTGAGCTAAATTGCTGATTTGCTGCTGACTCTCTGGGAAAGGCTTTTTGTGTAGCTCAGGATTTAATTGTGGACCTTTTAATCACTGCCAGGTCTTGCAAGGTCAGAGTAGCTGGGCTGTGTGGAAATTCTGGCCCAGGTCTGAGTCTTTTCAACAAACTGCACCCCCTACAATTCTGTCTCTCTGGTCAGTCTCCACTGAATGAGCCTGTGCCAATTGCAAAGCAGGTCAGCTGCCCTTGCTGTACCCCAATGTTCCCCCAGTGGACCAGCCTCCACCCTCACACCAAATGCTTCCCCATCCCATGGGGTGGGCCATGTGTGGGTCCCTCATGATGAGTCACTGGCCTCTGGGTGGCTCCTATTTCTGGTCAGCTGTGGCCCCTCATTCCTATGTGGGTCCTTGGGAACCCTGTCAGTGATCTTGCTGGTCTGAGGGCTAGTATGGTGTGCACCAAGGTCCTCTTCTGCTGTACACCCCAAGCAACTTCATGCAAAGGCCACAGCTGCACCTATATTGCCAGCTCCTGCTCCATGTGCTTACCAGAGCCAGTCCTGAAGCAGCCAGGACTCAAAATGTTGGAGTGGCCCCTTCTTTACCTTGTTGCAGTTTCTCACACATTCATGAACTCTACAGGTCTCTTCTCCTCTTCCTCCATCTCCTGTGGTCCCAGGTTGGCAATTTTTGCTTTCTAATAGTTGTAAATTGATTGGTTGTGGGAGAGAGTGATGCTGGGGACTGTCTTTTCCACCATCTTGATGACATCTCCCAGTCTAAGTAATTTTGAACTATCATTTTTTTTTACATCAAACATGACCATTAACAGGTATGCCATTATCTATTTATTGAATAATGCAAATATTTTATTATAAGACTATCTGCCTTAGCTGATTTAATTTCTACTTAGTGTATTTTTCTGTGTTTTCCAGATTTTTTATGATAGCATGTAGTACTGTTATAAATTAGGAGAAAAGTAGGACACCTTTTAAAAGAAAAATAATAGACTCACTGTGTCAATTTCTGAATGAATATCTTTGGGATAAGCACTCGCCTTATAGACACTAAACATGTGTAAGCATAGAAGTTACTAACTGTTCCCAGAAATCTCTGGAAATTTCCCTCTTGAGGTACATACAAGTTGATTTTTCTTGGAATTCACTGCAGCTGGTTTCCTGTCTCTGGTTTCAGACTGCTTTGGTACCAAAAATCACTCAGCTGGAATTATATAATAAGCCCATTGTTCCAATACTTCTCCCTGAAGGCAAAATTCAGGGATTTGTCCTATTTTTGTTATTACAGTTCCAGACCTAACTATTACCCATTCTTGTGGGTGTGGTTTTGATCTCTTAGAGGACTGTCATATCAAAGGTGTCTTTTATGGGTTTACTTTACTGTGGTAGGGATTCCATTCCACCAGCAACGAGCTGGGAAGGTGGTGGAGTTGGCAGGGGGGAGAGAGGGGAGTAGAGAACAGTGGATGCCAAATACAGAGTCTTCTTCATTATTAGACTGAAGAATGTTCTATTAATGTTCTCCCAGACTTACAGGTGGACCCCAGGTAAGTGACTGGGAAAAAGAGTGATCTGGAAATAATGACATTGATGAATATTGCAAAAACCTGGGAATATTTCATGAGGAGAAGGTGACACATTAGGTTTTTGTAACATTAGGGATTCTATTTACTCACATAAGTAATGTATTACAATAAGAGGAAGAAAAAAAATCAGGTTGATATATAAAGAAGCACTTTTAAATAATTAGAGTCATCAAGAAATGGAGCATGCAGCCTCACATGGCAGAAGCTGTCTATCCATGGGGGTTTACAAGGAGACCCTGGAATGTCGGGTCCGCTGCCAGCAGCCGATGTGTACAGCCCTAGTCTCGTTCCTTTCAGTGGGCGAGTGAATGGCCGGGATTCCTCTTTCCCTCTGGTCCCCTTTTGAAGGAGACAGGGGAAGAGAGCTGTGAAGAGAGGTGAGCACACCGCCGGCCCCAAACTGGCCCAGTTAAAGGACACTTAGACTCGGTGGGGGTTCTGTCAAGCAGTTCCGTTTATTAACACACAAGCATTGGCTTTTAAAGGTAAATGGCAAAGGCAGGTTTTTTACATCCTCCAATCAGCTTAAGGGTTAAAGGCATGCATCCTGTCTCAATACCTAGCTATTGCAATGACGCAGTGTTCACAAGTGCAGCCAATAAGGCCTAAGGCAAGGTTCCCGCAGACACTCCCACCCTGCTTTCTCCCGGCACCGTCTTAGGCTGCCACGTTAATCCACTTGTAATGTCACTTTAAGGTGGTGTTAGTTTTTTAAAGGCCCAAAACTGGAACACTACTCTCTTTGGATGTGGTACAGTGCAGCTGTGTATTGTACAGAGTATTGGACTTGGTCATTTCTAAAATCCCTCAAGCTCAGAAAACCTATGATTCCATGAATAATTAATAAGTTAATTGACCTGTAAACTTATATTAATTCCACAGATTATATATTTTCTGTTTTAGTCCATTTTGTGTTGCTATAACAGAATTACCTGAGACTGGGTAATCTGTAAAGAAGAGAGGTTTATTTGGCTTATGATTCTGGGACAGCTGCATCTGGCATGGGCCTCAGACTGCTTCTACTCATGACGGAAAGTGGCAGGCAGCCGGCGGGTACAAGCAGATCACATGGCAAGAAGAAGCAAGAAGGAGGAAGCAAGAGAGAGGAAGAAGGGGCCAGGGTCTTTTTAAGCAACAAGCTCTCACAGGAACTGATAGAGCAAGAGCTCATTAATCTCCCCTCCCCCAGGGAGAGCATTAATCCATTCATGAGGGATCCACCCCCATGACTCAATCAGTTTCCAACACTGCCACATTGGGAATTAGATTTCCACATGAGTTTTGGTGGGGACAACACATCCAAAGTCCATCAATCTGCCCCTGGTCCCCCAAAATTCATGTCACTCTCACATACAAAATACAATCATTCAATCCCAACAGTCCCAAAAGTCTTAGCTTGCTCCAGCACCAACTTAAAAGTCCAAAGTCCAAAGTCTCCTCTGAGAGCAAAAGCAAAAGTCCTTCCAGCTGTGAACCTGAAAAACGAAACCAAATTTATCTACTGCCAAGATACAATGGTGGAACAGACATTGTGTACATGTTCCCATTCCAAAAGGGAGGAATAGACCAGAAGAAAGGAGAAACAGGCCCCAAACAAGTCCAAAACCCAGCAGGGCAGACATTATGTCTTAAAGCTCCAAAATAATCTTCTTTGTCTCTAAGTCCTACATCCTGGGCACAGTTGGGCATCTGGACCCCCAAAGCATCAGGAAGCCTCACTCCCACAGCTCTGCCAGGCACAGCCCATTGGGATTTGCTGGTGCCTTCAGCTTTTCCAGGCCTGCATTGCACGTTGCCAGTGGCCCTGAAGTTCTGGGGTCCTGGCAGCAGCCCCACTACCTTGCCTCTACTAGATATTTCCCTCGTGGGGGCTTTCTGTGGGGGCTCCAACCCCACTTTTCTGCTCGCATTGCTCTAGTAGATGGCCTCTGCAGTGGCTCTGCCTCTGCAGCAGGTCTCTGCCTGGGGCCCCCAGGCTTTTCCATACATCCTCTGGAATCTGGGTGGAGGCTGCCACTCCTCCACTGCTCTCACTTCCTGCCGGCCTGCAGACTTAACACAACGTGGACACCACCGAGGTTTCAGGCCTCTACTCTCCAGGGCTGCTGCAGGAACCACACTTAGGGCTGCTCTAGCTGGAGCAGCTGGGGCACAGGGAGCAGGTTCCCGAGGGCAGCTGCACCCCAGCTCTGTCCTCCAGGATAACTCAGTCCTTCTAGGCCTGAGGGTCTGTGATGGGTGGGGCACCCTTCCAGACTTCTGAAATGCCCGCAGGGCTTTCCTCTCATTTTCTCTGCTATTAGCATCTGGCTGCCCCACCACCAAGATAATGTCTTTAGCAACCAGTTTATCTCCTTCACCCTTGCATTGTTCTCCAGCTCTCCGTTTCTTTACAGCATGGCCAGGCCGCACATTTTCCAAATCTGTATGCTCTGCTTCCCTTTTAAATTCTGGCTCCATGTCATGCCTTTGCTACCATAACTCAGAGTAGGCTGTTAGAAGTAGCCATGCAGTGTCCTTAATGCTTTGCTGCTTAGAAATTTCTTCTGCCGAATGCTCTGGATCACAACTCTAAAGTTCCACCTTACACAAAGTCCAAGGGCATGGACACAATGCAGCCGGGTTCCTTGCTATGGTGTAGCAAGGGTGATGTTTTGTCCAATTCCCAATAAATTCCTCATTCCTATCTGAGACCTCATCATCTGCATGGCCTTTACTGTCCACATTTCTATCAGCATTCTGCTCACCACAGCATAAGTCTCTAATACATTCCAAACTTTCCCTCGTCTTTTTCTCTTCTTCTAAGTCCTCCAAACTCTTCCAACCTTTGCCCATTACCCATTTCCAAATCTGCATCCACATTTTCAAGTATCTGTATAGCAACACCCCACTCCTCAGTACCAATTTTCTGTTTTAGTCCATTTTGTGTTGCTATAACAGAATTACCTGAGACTGGGTAATCTATAAAGAAGAGAGGTTTATTTGACTTATGATTCTGGGACATCTGCATCTGTCATGGGCCTCAGGCTGCTTCTACTCATGGTGGAAAGTGGCAGGCAGCAGGTGGGTACAAGCAGATCACATGGCGAGAAGAAGCAAGAAAGAGGAAGCAAGAGAGAGGAAGAAGGGGCCAGGGTCTTTTTTAGCAACGAGATCTTGCAGGAACTAATAGAATGAAAACTCACTCATTAATCCCCCCTCCCCCAAGGAGAGCATTAATCCATTCATGAGGGATCCGCCCCCATGACTCAATCAGTTTCCAACACTGCCACATTGGGGATCAAATTTCCACATGAGTTTTGGAGGGGACAACACATCCAAACTCCATCAATGTTGTTCTTTCAGTTACAGATTAATAATTTGGTACCTCTGTATGGTTTCAAAGGTAACACTTTTCCAATGTCTTCAACTGCATTAAAAGCTCAGCCTTCAATAATACAGAGTCGCATGAGAAACTCTTTGTGCTATTAGTCAGGATAGGCTAGGTTATGTTACACTAACAAGTCACCATATGTCAGTAACTTGAAATCAGCCAGGTTTGTTTTTCACTCAGGCTGCACATCCATGGTGGACTGGTTGCTGCATCACAGCAGTTCTCACTCCGGGCTGATGGAGCAGCTACTAATTGGAAAAATGCTGGTTAGCAAAGGGAAAGAGGACCATCAGCCCACATGGTCACACCTAAAACCATCAGGTAGACAGTGAGATGCATATGCCTAATTATAATGGGCAAGTAAAAAAGATTTATATAATAAATAGCACACAATTTGAAAAAACTTAGATGTGAATAAAACTTTTGAAATGCATCATTGGGATTGGAAACAATTTGTTCTTTGTTCTCTTAAATAGTTTCAACATTATTGCAGTTAGAGGAAAGTAGGCTATAGAGCCTAACTCAATAGTTATGGCTAGGAAAAGGCACACTTCTGAGATGGATACTAATGGGGTAAGTTTTCTATTACAGAGCTTTGCAACAGGTATGGATTCTAGGTGTGTGGAGATATTAAAAGCTTTATCCTTGGGGTTCTGGGCAGAGTCTTCGGGTGGTCAAATTCCTGAGCCTATTGTCTTTGGTCATGAGCAGCCTTGCTATGCTACCCCAGGTGGCTTACAAATGTTATTACTTTATATGTGTGGTTTGGAAGCACTAACCAGTGCAATGGTTTCTATATTCTGTGGACTAAAGCTAGTCTATAAGCAAGTCTTCTCCAGTATAAAGAAAAACAGGAACATTTAGTGAGGTTTGCACAAATCCAACTATATTCAATTCAAAAGATTGTACTTTATTTTGAAATTATGGCCTTATTATTTTTGAGAAAAAAAATTTGGTCAACTAAAAATAAAATACACAGAAATACTGCTTATCACCTGTCAGATTGGCAAAAATCTGAAAGTTTAACACTATACTTTTTTGGTGAGACTGTGGTGAAACAGGCACTTTTCATACGTTGCTGGTGAGAATGCAAAATGATATGACCCATATTGTGATAGTTAATTTTATACCAACTTGATTGGGTTAATGGATGCCCAGGTAACAGATACAACATTATTTCTGGGTTTGTCTGTGAGGGTATTGCCAGAAGAGATTACATTTAATTAGTAGACTGAGTAAAGAAAATTGCCCTCACCATGTGGGCAGGGAATCCACTGAAGGCCCAAATAGAGCAAAAAGGTGAATTTGATCTCTCCCTCCTGGAGCTGAGATGTCCGTATTCTCCTGCTTTTGGAGATCAGAGCCCCTGGGTCTTAGGCCTTCAGGCTTGAGCTGAATTACACCACTGGCTTTCCTGGTTCTCCAGCTTGTAGACAGCTTGTGGTGAGACTTTTTGGCCTCCATAATTTCATGAGCCAATTATGATAAATCTCTTCTTTTATATACCTATATATATATATCCTATTGGTTCTATTTCTCTGGTAGACTCTAATAATCATATGAAAGGAAGTTTGGCAATATCTAGCAAAATTACATTTACACTTTGATCCAGCAATCCCACTTCTAGAACTATGTCCTGAAGTTTATACTGGCAAAAATAGGAAAATGTATATGAGCTAAGCAATTAATTGCTGCAGTGTTGTAATAGCAAAACACTGGAAATGTCTATTTTGTAGTGGGCTGTTGAATAAGATATGGTCCATCCAAACAAAGGAAGCTGTGAAGAGAAAGTGATTTCTAGGATACACTTGTCAGTTAAAAAGCATCTTGAAAATAATTGTGTGTGGTCTGATACTGCTTGTCGATGAAAGCTGAAGGGAAAGAGAATAAAATTTAGATTTATACTTATATTTTAAAAGAAAGTTTAAACCAAAAACTTAAAAAAAATAAATCAGTCCTCTATAGGGGTAGGGAAGGACAGTATAGAAAGGATAGAGTTAGTAGCTAGATTTCTCTGTATATGCTATGTTTTATAAATATGATTTGTTTTGTAAATTTTATATAATTGTGAAAGAAAGTTAAAATTTAAAAAATAAATCCCTAGAAATTGGAAGCAAAATTAAAAAAATAAATCTAATTCTTCATTGAGTAGATGACACAGCCACACAGAGAGGACTATTTCAAGTGCTTTTAAAACATTAATTTCATGATATATCACTTGTGGACTATACCCTGAAGACAAAAAAAATTGCAAACTATTTTCTGTAATCACATTGTTGGTGGCAGGGTCAGTATTGCTATGCTGAGACTACTTTTTGTGTTTTTAATGGGATAAAACAAATGATTAATTATGTGGTGGTCTTTGGAAACCTGGATTTTTGGTATAGGAGAAAAGAGATACAAATGTAAGAACAGTGAGGTTAATCTCAGTATCTTGAATCCTGAATTTGAATTTGAAATACCACTGTGAACTCATAGTATATTTTATCTTTAAAAAATAAAATGGGCCGGCCCGTGGCTCACTCGGGAGAGTGCGGTGCTGATAACACCAAGGCCACGGGTTCGGATCCCATATAGGGATGGCCGGTTTGCTCACTGGCTGAGCGTGGTGCTGACAACACCAAGTCAAGGGTTAAGATCCCCTTACCGGTCATCTTTTAAAAAAAAAAATAAATAAAAATAAATAAATAAAGAGAAAGTACTTTCCACCTCCCTCTACTGAAAAAGCTTTGAAATGAGGTCAAAGTAGCAAAGAATGCCCAGATTGTGGTCTCTAATTACCACTTCCCACTAAAAAAAAAAAAAAAAAAAAAAAAAAAAAAAAAAAAATTTGAACTTCTTGGAAAAATGGCTTATATCAGATTAGAGGCAGAAAATACACAACTTGAACCTGGAACATCACGCCATCCAAAAAAGCAAGAAAGTTATCAGGGAATACTGGAGTTATATAAAAAGGCTTAGCAACCAAGTTGAGGAGTGTCCTTCTAGAGAGAGGGGATAATTTGAACATTATTAAAAATGCTAACTGCAATGGATTAAAACACATCAAATATGTTTATACTCATAGGCTCATAAAGACTCACACATCTCCAAATCCCCAAACAACACCTTTTCAGAACTCTTTATTTTGAAAACTGGTAGATAAAGGAAAATGAACAGAGGTCTTGCCTTTGCTCAATGAACTGTACCTTCGATAACCAAATAGTCAATGACAGGTAGTTTCTCTTTATACAAATATTTCAGCTAATGAAGAAGGAGCAATTGAATTAGAACATTACTGCTTTGCTACCTCTAATAATTAGTGGAGCTAGCAATGACCATCAATGGCTGGTAACACACAAAAAGAGACATCCAGACATCATGACAGAGGCACCCCACCTATGAAGTATGCCTCCTGACCAAAAAAAAAAAAAAAAAAAAAATGAAACTTGAATCTTATGAATCCTCTAGATCAGTGGCTTTCAACTGGGAGCAATTTTACCCCAGGATCCATTTGGCAATGTCTGGAGACACTTTGATAGTCACAATTGGAGAAGGGGGTGCTACTAGACTCCAGTGGTAGAGGTCAGGGTTGCTGCTAAAATCCTACACAGCCTGGGATAGCTCCCCACAACGAAGAATTATGGCCCAAAATATCAATAGTGCTGAGTTTGAGAAATCCTGCTTTAGATCAAATAATCAATTTATATACAATTATAAATACAGCAAACAGAGGAACATGTCAAATGACATTATAGGGATGTAATCAACAAAATCCAGATGATGGAAAACTCTACAAGACAATCAAACTATTTAGTGAAGAAATTGCAAGGGGGGGGGGAGAGAGAGAGAGAGAGAGACCTTTAAATTAAAAGAGACATATGAGAGCTGGCCGGTTTCTCAGCTGGTTAGAGTATGGTGCTGATAACACGGTCCAGGGTTTGACCCTGTGCTGGCCAGCCACCAAAAAGTAAATAAAAAGAGAGAGACATATGAAACAGATCCAGCAGTTGATCCTGATTCAAACAAACTGTAAAAAAAAATTAAATTAAAAATTGAATGCTGACTGGATATTCAACAATAAGAAGGAATTGTTATCTTTTTAGGTATGATAATTGTATTGTGATTATGTTTAAAAGGGATCCTCAGCTTTTAGAGAGAGATATATATATCAATATGTATACTGAAATGTTTACAGGTGATATTATTTGATGTCTGGATTTCCTTAAAAATAATTTAAGATGGATATGGGTGGATGGATGTGGGTATAGATGAAATGAGATTGGTCATGAGTTAATAATTGTTGAATTGGGTAGATAGGTACCTGAGGGTTTTCACTCTGCACCCTGGTATATGTTAAAATTGTACACAAAAAGATTAAAGATTTTAATTTATTTTATACAATGATAACAGATGGTAGTTTTAAAAAATACCCTTTAAAATTAAAAAATAGCACCTTTTGCCATTTGTGTATTAATTATCTACTGCTGTGAAACAAATTACTCCAAAACTTAGCAGAGTCAAACAACAAAAATTTACTATCTCACACAGTTTCTGTGTGTCAGGAATCTAAGAGCTGCTTAGCTGGCTGGTGCTGGCTCAGTATGCTTTATAAGGTTGCAGTCAAAATTTTGGCTGGAGCTACAGCCACCTGAAGGCTTGCGTGAGCCTGAATGATCCTCTTTTAAAATGGCTCACTCACTTGGGTGTTGGCTGGAGGCTTCAGTTCCTTGTCACATTGGCCTCTCCATGGTGCTACTGGAATGTTTTCGTGGCGTAACAGCTAGCTTATTTTACAGTGAGCAATCCAAGAGAAAGAACAAGCAGGAAGCTGCAATGCCTTTTGTGACCTAGTTTTAGAAGTCATACCATCACTTCTGCCATATCCTATACATTACAAGTGAGTCAATAAGTCCAACCCATAATCAACAGAAGGAAAATTAGTACCCAACTATTGAAGGGAATATCTAAGAATTTGTGGCCATATTCTAAACTACTGCAAATGGTCTCCTTTTAAATTTTTTTTTTTTTTTTTGTCTTTTGTCTTTTTCCGTGTCTGGCAACGGATCGCAACCCTCAGTGTTGCCCCCGTACCGGACCGGGGACCGGCAACGGGATTGCAACCCTCGGTGTTGCTCCCGCGCCTCGCTCAGCCAGTGAGCGGGAACCGGTCTGTATGTGGGATCCGAACCCTCGGGCGGGAGCGCCGCCGCACTTCCCAAGCGGCGCACTATCCAGTGCGCCACCGGGCCGGCCCTCCTTTTAAATTTTTTAAAAAATTTTACTTATTTGTGATATCCCGAAATGATAGAAATTCTAATCTCAGAAATCGTAGTATAAAAAGACTGCAGAGGCAGTTCACAATATATTTAGGGACTGTATCTACATCTTATTTTGAAAGGTTCAAAAGATACATTGAAACAATTTGAAAGAAACATAGAAGAATAAATATTTTCAGTTAAAATGGTACTGAAGGGTAAGAAATTCTGAAGGGTAAACTCATTTGTATCACCAAAAATTCTCAATAGGATTAAAGGAGAACAAACGTATAGGATCATGGCAAGCAAACGAACAAAGGCCAACTCTTAGTTTCTCATCTCTCAAATATCCCCAGGCTCATGATAATCAGAAACATTCACAATTCTGGACATAATGCTGTAGTTTCCTTTCTAGGAAACCATATGTTGTGTAAAATACATGATATAAGCTAAACAAGGACAGAACTTTCTCTGCACCCCCCAGGCATTTACACTGGTCTTGTTGATGCACCTCTCAGATGCTCTGTACCTTCCTTTTTGCATGCCCTCTACCATATCAGAGAATCTGAAGAGTAGTTCCTGGACCCTCTACAACACAAACACCTGCAGAGCTTATTTAAAGACACATTTCTAGAGCCAACCCCACACCCACCAAACCAGAACATCTTAGGTTGTGGTCCAGGACTATGTACCTTTAATAAGATTCCCCAGGTGAATTTTTTGTATGATAAAGCTCAAGAACCATTGAATTAGGCTGTGCACCTCTTGAAGACAAGGTTTGAGTCTTGCTCAACTCTGCTTTCTCAGTCTCTCACTCTGTATCTTTGTACCTTTCCTAGCACAGCAAACCCTTGCACTTTAATTGGTGTTAGATAAATGTTTACAGATTTGAATTGTATTGGGAAAATGTCCACATATTGTGAAGTTTTAACTGCACAAAGGCAGGAAGAGGTTCTACGTGATGAGACTCTGTTTGGCCTTGTGTGGGTTTGGTGAAGTGGTCATTTGCTGTTTTTGCCTGTCCAGCATCTGTACTCTCTTCTAGTGATAACAGCACCTGAATCTTCCTCAGGAGTGCAACCCCTCTTGGTTCTGTGTTTCAGCATCTCACAACGTTGTAATCAAGGTGTCAGCCAGGACTGAGTTATCATCTGGAGACTCAGCTAGGAAGGGGTCCATGTCCCCACTCATGTGGTTGTTGGCAGCATTCAGTTCCTTGTAGTTATAGGATTCATGATGACTTGCTTCTTCAAAGCCAGCAACAAAAAGTAGACTCTAGAGTGAGATTGATAGCAATATGGAATCTTATATAACATTAATAGTAGGGTAGCAACATCCTGTGACTCTTGCCATATTTTATTGGTTAGAAGCAAGTCACAGGTCTGATCCACACTCAAGTGGAGGGGATTTTACAAGGGCATGAACACCAGGAGGTAGGGATCATATGTTTGCTATACCTAAATTGCGTCTTTCCTAAATTGTATGACATTTGACAGTTACACAGCCTCCCTGAACATCAGTGTCTCATCTGAAAAATACTACCAATTATTAATAATAGTTATAATTTTTTTGTAAAGTTAAGTGAGTAATATCTGTGTATCACATGGCACAGGTTCTGAGAAACAGCAGGAATGTAATGAATGTCTGTTTTCTATATAACAGCCAGAGTGGTTTCCGGCAAGACGGCAGACTAGAGGTGCCCAGCGCATGATCCTCCTGCAGAAGGAGCCTGAAGCAAGGAAGGGAAAGCTAGGATTGATGCAGGAGGAATTCTCCCTTGTAGTGAAAGGAACATATTTGGCTGTGAACACTTCCCAGTGGTAACCCTCCTGTTGATCATGCCCTGACCTGCCCTTACCACCACCACGAATGCCTGTGCCCTTGTCTAGTCCCAGGGCTGAGCTCCTCTCACCCCAAAAGTTCATTCCACTCCCCACAACAACCACCAGCACACTGTGCTGCATAGCATATGCTGCCTGCAGCTGCAGCCCCAGGCGCTGGAGCCCCAAACCATGTGTACCTAACCCCAGTCACTAAATGGCCCCAGCTACAGCTGTCAAAGCCCTGTGCCATATGATGCCAGCTGCTGGAGCCCTGCACTGCATGGCCATGGCCTCTGGAGCCTTGTGTCTGGCTGCCAGAGCCCCACACCACACAGCCCCAGCTGCTGGGCCCCATGCTACCTGGTCCCGGCCTCCAGAACCTCACACCATGGGGCCAGCCACGAGAGCCCCATGCCACAGCCCCAGCTGCCCAAAGCCACAGTCACACCCACTGGTGACCCGTGCTACATGGCCCTAAGGGCCCTCAGCCACAGCCACAGCTGCCAGCACCCCCTAGAACTATTGAGTCAATCCAGAAAAATTGAGTTTACCCAGAACTACCGACTACCCAGAACCCAAGCTTAAACACCCCACCTAACAGGCTATATAAAACAAATCTGCAGGTGGGAGTCTCTTTCATCAAAAGCCACACTACAAGAATAGTGACTGCTCCACCAGATGACCAGACATCAATGTAGGGATACTAGAAATATGAAAAAACAAGAAAATATGACACCACCAAAGGAATACAATAATTCTCAAATACCAGATCCCAAACAACAGGAAATGCTTGAAATGTCTGAAAAAGAATTCTGAGCAACAATCTTAAGAAAACTCAGTAAGATACAAGAAGATTCAGCTAGACAACACAATGAAATGAGAAAAACAACCCAGGACATGAAGGAAGAAATTTACAAAGAGACCAATACAATAAAAAGGAATGCAGCAGAACTCGTGGAAATGAAGAGCTCATTCAATGAAACAAAAAGTACAACTAAGCAGCAGGCTAAAGCAAGCAGAAGAAAGAATTTCTGATCTCTAAGACAGTACATTTGAAATAACCCAAGCAGACAGTAAAAAAAAAATTTTTAAAATGAAGAAAATCCTGGAAAGCTATCATGTAACCTTAAGTGTACAAACATCGGAATCATGGGTATTCTAGAAGAGGAGGAGAAAGGAAAAGGCATTGAAAACCTCTTCAATGAAATAATAGTTGAAAACTTCCCAAGTATTGGTGGAGCATGGATTTCCAGGTCTAAGAGGCTCAAAGATCCCCAAACATATTGAATCCAAGAAGGTACTGTTTGAGACACATTGCAGTCAAACTGTCAAAAGTCAAGACAAAGAGAATTCTAAAAACAGCAAGAGAAAAGTGTCAAATCACCTATATAGGGATTCCCATCAGAATAACAGCAGACTTCTCAGCAGAAACCCTACATGCCAGAAGAGAATGGGACAATATATGCAAAGTACTAAAACAAACAAGCAAACAAACAAACAAAACCTGCCAGCCATGAACACTATACCCAGCAAAGCTATTCTTCAGAAATGAAGGAGAAATAGTGTATTTCCCAGACAAACAAACATTGCAGGAGTTCTTCACCACATGACCAACCCTACAGGAAATCCTCGAGGGGGTCCTGCATCTGGAATTCAAAAAATGATAATCACCACCATGAATACACAAGAAAGAGCAAATCCCACTGGTAGAGCAGATATGTAAATGAGAAAGAAAAAGAAACTATATCATACCACCTCAAAAAACCAATGAATACCAAAGACAAATAAAAGAGAAAGGAAGGAACAAAAGATATTTAAAACAGCAATACAAAAGCAACTAAACAGCAGGAGTTAGGCAATACCCTTCACTAACAACCCTAAATGTAAATGGATTGAACTCTCCACTCCAAGGATAGAGACTGGACAAATGGATTAAAAAACTAGACCCAACTATATGCTGTTTACAAGAAACCCACCTCACTTGTAAAGACTCATACAGACTAATTGTGAAAGGCTAGAAAAATATATACAACTAAAATGGAAACTAAAAATGAGCAGTTGTAGCTATTCTTATGTTGAATAAAATAGACTTCAAACCAAAAACTATAAAAAGAGACAAAGAAGGACATTATATAATGATAAAGGGATCTTTCCACAAAGAACACATAACAGTCATAAATATATATGCACTCAAAATTGGAGAACTTAGATATATAAAGCAAATACTATGAGACCTAAAGAGAGAGAGAGACACCAATACAATGATAGTTGTGAACCTAAACACTCCTTTCTCAACATTGGGGAGATCATCTAGGCAACAATAAAGAGAAACACAGGATTTAAACTACATTTTAGACCAGTTGGACTTGGCAGACATCTACAGAACATTTCATCCAACAGCTACAGAATATACATTCTTCTCATCAGCATATGGAACATTCTCCAAGATAGACCACATGTTAGGTCACAAATCAAGTCCCAATAACTTTTTAAAAATTGAAATAATTTCAAATATCTTCTCAGACCACAATGGATTAAAACTAGAAATCAATAACAAGCAAAACTTTGGAAACCATACAAATACATGGAAAACAAACAACATGCTCCTGAATGACCTATGAATCAAAGAAAAAATTAAACAGGAAATAAAAAAATTTCTTTGTAAAACTAATACCAAAACATCATACCAAAACCTATGGAACACTGCAAAAGCAGTAGCAAGAAAGAAGTTTATTGCAATAAATGCTTACATCAAAAGAATAGAAAGACTTCATACAAACAACCTAACATTACTCTTCAAAAAACTGGGAGAACAAGAACAATCCAATCCCAAAATTAGCAGATGCAAAGAAATAATTAAAATCAGAGCAGAACTAAATGAAATAGAGACCAAAATACAACAGAAAAGACCAATGAAACAAAAACTTGGTTTTTTGAGAAGATAAACAAAGTAGACAAACTGTTAGCTAGACTAACTAAAAACAAAATGAGAAGATCCAAATAATAGAAATCAGAAATGAAAAAGGAGACATCATAACCAATACTACAGAAATACAAAGAATTATTAGAGACTATTATGATCAACTATCCACCAACAAATTTGAAAACCTGGAGAAACAGATAAATTTCTGGACACATACAAACTACCGAGGCTCATCCAAGAAGAAACAGAAAATCTGAACAGACCAATAACAAGCAACACAGTTGAAGCAGTAATCAGAAATCTTCCAACAAAGAAAAGCCCAGAAATGGATGGTTTCACTGAATTCTAGAAAACCTTTAAAGGATAAATAAATACTAATTTTTTTCAAACTATTCAAGAAAATTAAAAGAGAGACCATTCACCCAAACTCATTCTATGAGTCCAGTATCGCCTTGATACCAAAGTCAAACAAAGACACAATAAAAAAAGAAAAAAGCTACAGGCCAATATCCTTGATGAACATAGATGCAAAAATCCTGAACAAAATATTAGCAAACAGAATACAACAGCACATCAAAAAGATTATATATCATGGTCAAGTGGGATTCATCCCAGGGATGCAAGGATGGTTCAATACACCCAAATCAGTAAATGTGATATCTACATCAACAAAATCAAGGACAAATACCATATGATCATCTCAATAGATGCCAAAAAAGCATTTGACAAAATTCAACATCCCTTCATGATAAAGACTCTCAACAAATTAGGTATAGAAGGAAAATATCTCAACACAATAAAAGCCACATATAACACACGCACCATCAATATCATCCTTTAAGAATGGAAGCAAGACAAAGATACCAACTTTCACCACTCCTGTTTAACACAGTATTAGAAGTACTTGCCAGAGCAATCAAATGAAAGAAATAAATAAAGGGAATCCACATAAGAAAGGATGAAATCAAATTGTCCTTGTTTGCAGATGACATGATCTTATATATAGAAAACTCTAAAGACTCTACCAAAAAACTTTTAAGAGCTGATAAACAAATTCAGTAATGTTTCAGGATACAAAATCAATATACAAAAACCAGTAATGTTTTTATACTCCAACAATGAACTAGCAGAAAAAGAAATCAAGAAAGCAAGCCCATTTGTAATAACTACCAAAAAACAAACAAACAAACAAACAAAACCTAGGAATAAATTTAATCAAGGAGGTAAAAGATCTCTACAATGAGAACTACAAATCTCTACTGAAAGAAATTAAAGAGGACTGCAAAATATGGAAAGATATACCATGGTCATAGATTGAAAGCATCAACATAGTGAAAATGTCCATACTACCCAAAGTTATCTACAGATTCAATGCAATACCCATTATAGTACCAATGACTTTCTTCACAGAAATTGAAAAAACAATCCTAACATTCATATGGAACAACAAAAGACCCCGAATAGCCAAAGCAATCCTGAGCAAAATAAATAAATAAATAACACCAGAGACAATACACTTCCTGACTTCAAATTATACTACAAAGCTATAGCAACCAAAACAGCATGGTCCTGGCATAAAAATAGACACACGGACAAAGGGAACAGAAGAGAGAACCTAGAATTCAACCCAAATACTTACAGCCAACTGATCTTTGACAAGGGCACCAAGAACATACACTGGGGAAAGGACAGCCTCTTCAATAAATTGTGTTGGAAAAGAAAAAGAAAGAAAGAGAGAAAGAGAAAAAGAGAGAAAGAAAGGAACAAAAGAAGGAAGGAAGAAAGAGGAAGTAAGGAAGGAAGGAAAGAAAGAAAGAAAGAACAATCATAATAATATGTTGAACTATCAGAAGGGGAGAACAGAATTGTGGTTACTAGAAGTGGAAAGAGGGGAGAGGGTGGTTAAAGAGAAATTGATTGGACAAAAAGAATGATCATGTATTGTAATGATGAACAAGCTAACTATGCTGATTTGACCATCACTCATTGCACATAAGTATTGATAGTCAACTTCATACCCCACAAATATGTATAATCAATTATGTTTCAATTAAAAAACCCAGAGTGATTAATTTAACATTTTAGTCAGACCATGAGACTCTTCCTCATTGCACTAAAAATAAAATATGATCTCCTTCAAGGCTGTACATGACCTAATCCCCTGCCTACCCCTCCAACTTTATTTCTTACCACTTGCCTACTGTGTTCTAGCCACACTTGCCTTTTTACTATTCTTTGATTATATCAGGCTTATGCCTGCTTAAGATTTTTTTCACTAGCTATTCTCTCTGTTGAAATGCTCATGTTCTAGAGCTTTATTATGGCTGGAGCTCAACTGTTATCTCTCTAATGTGGCACTCTCTGACCAATCTTTCCACCATCCACCACTCTCTTAGAACTTACCTGTATTGAAACAAGAAACTTTTTTCTTCTTTATACTCACAACACTTCTGACAGCAGATGTGTGTGGGGTTTCCTCACACCAAGCATTTCTCCAGTTCTCTGTGGACACCAACAGGTGTCCTACCACTTAATTCAATCCTGACACTACCTATGCTAACTACCAGAGTCCTTGTTGAATCCTTCGAACAGACATGTAGTTTATCACGAGCTCAGAGAAGCGGTAGTCCTACTACGTCTAGTCTCCCTAGGTAGCACAAAGCAGAAAGCTAGCAATGAAATATGTTCAGGATATTATCAGTACAATAATGAACGTTGTTACTCTCTGTGATGTTTGTACACTCTAACTTTATCCATATGGCTTTCTTTAAATAGAGAAATATACTTCAAGACCAGAATGTACTCAGAAGGTCTTGTAATCTGAAACAAGAAAAAGATACACCTTCCAAATCACCATGAATATATATTAAGCTAACAGGGAGAAATTTTATTTTCAAGGTTGCCATCCGTACAGGGGAACTACTCCAGACAATTCGAACAGCTGATTCCTCTCTCCTTTCTTGGGAATAGACCAGAATGGCTTACGCTAAAGTATATCTAGTGTTTTGTCCTCCTTTCTTTTTAAAAAAATTATTATTATCATCATAAAATATGTAATAATTTCACACAAGGAGAAGACAAATTGGGAATTTCTGTAGTAGTATCAAATGTAGCAACTTTTACATATAGGAAGCTCCCCCATGGTGATGGTTTACTCTTTTAGGATTTTACTTACTCATTCAACATATATTTATGTAGCACTTATTATATTTCCAGTATTCGACTGTATATTGTTTTCCTGTTTTATTTTTTAACCTTTGTTTTTCACTTTTTTATTGAGATAAAATTCAGAATTTTAAATATTTCAAAGTGTACAGTTCAGTGGGTTTTTAAAAGCACATTAACAGTGTTATGCAACAATCATGACTTTCTTAATTCTAGAATATTTCTATTACTTCCAAAATGAAACTTTACAGCTCCCAATTCCCTCCACTCCCATCTTCTGGGAAGCACCGCTATACTTTCTGTCTGTATGAATTCTGTCCATTTCATATAAATGAAATGATACAATAAAGTTTTCAAAGTTCATCTGTGTTGTAGATGTGTCAATACTTCATCCCTTTTTATGAGAGAATTCACCATATAGATATATCATATTTATACCCATATTTATTTACTATTTTTATTTTTATTTTTTTTTAAAAGATGACCGGTAAGGGGATCTTAACCCTTGACTTGGTGTTGTCAGCACCACGCTCACCCAGTGAGCAAACTGGCCATCCCTATACGGGATCCAAACCCCTGGCCTTGGTGTTATCAGCACCGCACTCTCCCGAGTGAGCCACGGGCTGGCCCTATACCCATATTTATATTTGTTTATCCCTTTATTAGTTGATAAGCATTTGGGTTGTTCCCACTTTTGGGCTATTATGAATAATGCTGCTGGGGTTATTTGTCTACAAGTTTTTGTGGGAATATATGTTTTTAAGCCTCTTGTATATATATCTTAGGAGTAGAATTGCTGGGTCATGTGGAAATTCTATGTTTAACTTTTTGAAGAACTGCCACACTGATTCCACAGTGTCTACACCATTTTACATTCCCTCTAGCAGTATATGAAGGTTCCAATTTCTACACATACTCGTCAGTGCTTGCAATTGTTTCTTAAGGTGGAATATTAGGTTATTGACTTCAGATCTTCTTTTTTAATGTAGGCATTGACCTCTATAAATTTCCCTGTGACCATTGTTTTTTCTACATCCCATAAGTTTTATGTTGTGTTTTAATTCACATTTGTCTCAATATATTTCCTAATTTAGCTTGTACTTTCTTCTTTGAAAGTGTGTTATCTCCGGGGCCGGCCCGTGGCTCACTCAGGAGAGTGCGGTGCTGATAACACCAAGGCCCCGGGTTCGGATCCCATATAGGGATGGCCGGTTTGCTCACTGGCTGAGCGTGGTGCTGACAACACCAAGTCAAGGGTTAAGATCCCCTTACCGGTCATCTTTTAAAAAATCAGAGAAAAAGAAGATGCTTTGTATAATTTCAATTTCTTTTCTTTTCTTTCTTTCTTTTTTTTTTTTTTTTTTTTTGGTGGCTGGCTGATACAGAGATCTGAACCCTTGACCTTGACATTAACTTCAATCCTTTAAAATTTATTAAGACTTGTTTTTTGTCCTAACACAAGCCTATCCTGAATAATTTTCCATGTGCATTTGGGAAGAATGTATCTTCTTCTCTTGTTGGGTAGAGTATTCTATATACATCTGTTGGGTCTATTTGTTTATAGCATTGGTGAAGTCTTCTATTTCCTTTTTGGTCTTCTGTCTGGTTGTTCTATTCATTATTGACAGTGGAGTGTTGAAGTCCCCAGCTATTATTATTGTGCAGCTGTCCACTTCTTTCTTCAGTTCTGTCATTTTTTGTTTCATGTATTCTGGGTCTCTGTTAGTAGGTGTGTATATATTTAAAATTGTTATATCTTCTTGATGGATTGGTTCTTTTATTTTTATATAATGTTCTTTTTTTGTCTTGTAACAATTTTTGTCTTAAAATCTATTTTGTCTTATATCAATATAACCCCCCTCTTTCTTTATTTCTCTCTTTCTTTCTTTGTAATTCTATCCACAGTTTTTTGAATTGCATTCAGATTAATTAAATGTTATAATGGTTAAGGAGAGAATAAATTTCTGAAAAATATCTTGGTTGTCAAAATATACTAACATTATTGGATAGTTTAAATTATTAGAAGTTAATAATATGAAGTGCCTGTCAAGGTTTCAACAATAAAAATATTCTTGTAAAGACCATCATATTTGGTGATAAATTAGACTTATACAATTGATGATTTTAAAGTAAATAAAACCTAAGTTTTAAATGCCTCCTACCCCTACTACACCCCCAGCACACATACTTTATACACCATTTTCATTTAGATCAGTGCATCTCAAATGATTCAAGGCTATAATATTTTGGAGCCAAACTTAATAAATAACCAAAATTGATCACAAAAAATCTTGGAAGAAAAGAATGTTTTAGTTAAGTGAAAGTTTAAAGTATTCCAAGTTGGCAGTGTTTCTACTTGTCTGACAGTGACCTCTTAGATACAATACAGTATAAATCAGGACGCCAAGTTCTGGTAACTTTAAAAAATGAAGTTACTATAGCTTGAGGCTCTCCTCCAGTTAATTCAAGTCCAGAAAATTC
Source organism: Galeopterus variegatus (assembly GCF_000696425.1). Taxonomy (NCBI): domain Eukaryota; kingdom Metazoa; phylum Chordata; class Mammalia; order Dermoptera; family Cynocephalidae; genus Galeopterus; species Galeopterus variegatus. Next base: position 340,075 of record NW_007727691.1, on the reverse strand, counting down.
AAGCCAGTACACTGCAAAACCACTATTAAAAATCTTTAATGGTAAACTGTCCATTTAAATTGCTTGTAAACTTGCTTTAAGCTATCCCATCTCCTCCTCCTCTTTCAACAAACAAATGCTGCTTTTTATTGTCTTGTAGCTAAACAGCATGTAATACCCAGTGCCCCTCCCTTCAAAAACCAAACTAAATTGTCTCTGCAAAAAAGTTGGTTTCTTTAGCACACTCGTAGTTATATGCATCTATTTTCACAGGATTACCCTTACATGTGGTTAGCTAGCTTGAGTTCTTGTTCCTTCAGAAAAGATAAATAAGGATGAGAGCCTATCAATAGTACTTTTGCAGAGAGTTTACACATTTTCTTCAACCCAGAGATGCTTTGAAGAATGAATTTCATGTCCAACTTAAAGGAAAGCACATGGTGCTCAGGAAAACTGGTGTAATCAGATAAAAGATTTGAGTCTATACAATAAGACCGAGTACACACCACATGACAGACTTTATGATATTCAAGATAAAACTTTTTGGGATTCTGTTTGGAAATTAAGCTTGGATCAATTACTCTTCTGTGAAATACATGAATCACAGGGATATTATTGTTGTAAGGACACAGTTCTGTGTCAGCTGCAGCAAGCCCAGAACCGACAATTAACACTCAATCCACTTTGCCTTGCAACTTTCCTTTGCTTATAGTAGCTCCAAATTCAGGCATTGAATGAAACGCAAAAGGAAAATCATTCTCTTCAGTTTCCAGATGTGCAAGAGAATCCAATGTTCCAGTTGCCAGAGCTACAGTCTCAGCAAAGAGACAGAAGGGAACACGAGAACCACTCACTGACGGTTATTCACTGATAACCCAGTGACTGCTATTCACTGATCACCCATGATTTTCCAGTTTCTCTTGATAAAGTTTGACTTCTTTATCTGTAAATGCATTATTGAAATATCTCTGTCTTGCTATCATCATCATCTTGATCTCTGTAAGGTCTTGATACAGAGGTTACGTAATTATTCTCTCTGAAATTCTTCTGAAGACCCGTGACTTTTACGTAACATTTATAACAGCAAGCTATTTCCTCTGGCATAACTCCACTCCTTTTTAGGTTGCTTCATTTGCTAGACACCCAATCCTTAAATTTAAGTCCAGGTAGCTCCAACCAATTTCCAAAGCTAATTATCAACATGGACACTTCCATATTCCAAACTCAGCATCTGGATGAAGAAATGTGTCAAAAAGCACTGCAACTGGATTGGATGATCAGCCTTCAAGGCCGTTAGACAAGTATTCTAAGTCCTGATTAACCAGGGAAAGATTTCTTGCTTCTTCTAATTTACTATGTGTTGTAGATTGGATGCCTCCCCAACCTCATTGAGGTTTAATCCCCGCTGTAACTGTTGAGAGTGGGAAATCCTATCATGGTAATTGAAAGGTGGGGCCTTGAAGAGGTGATCAGATTCTAGGACCATGCCATAGTGAATGGATTAATAATGGTGGTCAGGGGTGTGGTTCTGAGGGCTTTTAAAGGAGAGTGAATGAGGAGGTTACTCTTGCTCTCTCTCTGCTCCACCATTTTTGCAATGTGATACTCTGCCATCACTGTCACCATTACCAAGGCTCTCACAAGATGTGTTCCCTGGACTTTGGGCTTCCCAGCCTCAGAAAGTGCAATTGATAAATTTGTTTTCTTTGTAAATTACCCAATTCCATGTATTTTGTTATAAGCAACAGAAACAGACTAATACACTACGTAAGATTGTATTTGGGTGTATTTCTTCTGATGATAAATATGATCCATAGCCTGATAACATATAAGAAAGTCTTATTCGTGAGGGTCTATTTCCTATTATCATCAAAGGCAAAGTCACCTGAAGTAAAAATGTTTCTTCAACTAATGGCATTGCTTTAACTTTTTGCCCCAAATTATCAACAAAGTATTGCACTAAGGAATTTAAAATCTCTCCTTCAATTTCAATGTCACTAAATTTTCTGAAATAACCAGCCACGGAGCAGCAACAACACCACATGGGCATGGAGCACTGTGTGAGGGGTGCCCAAGCACAGCCAGCACAGCCTCTGCCACCTCCCCTAGCAGGGCTGCCTGCTTGGGACACCTGTTCACCAAGGGTCATGGGATCTGCCAGAGAACCTGCCCTGTGCCTCACTGTTGCCATGGCTGTCTGGGCTCTGTGGAGCCTCAGGATAGCAGCTTCTGCTCTTCACCCACCAGGAGGCCAGCTCCAGTGGCAGATGATCTCAGGGTGCTGTGATGGGGGTGGAGCGAGACCTCTTTTTGTTTGTTTGCATAAAATATCTTTTTAATTTCAACCTATTTGTGTCTTTAAATGTAAAATGAGTCTCTGGTAAACAACATATAGGTAGATCACATGTTTATCCATTCTGCTAATCTCTGCCTTTTAGCTGGAGAGTAATCCATTTATATTTAATGTAATTACCAGTGAGGAAGGACGTACTTCTGCCATTTTGCTATTTGTTGTCTAAACTGTATATCTTATGTCTTTTTTCTCTTAATTTCTCCATTAATACCTTTTGCTCCTTCCCTCTGCTATGCTCTTATCATCACAAACCACATCTTTATACATTGTGTGCCCATCTACATAGACTCATAACTATGTTGTACGCAGTTGTCTTTTAAATAAGAGTAAAAAAGAGAAGTCACAAGCAAAACACTAATAATGTCATTTACATGTATCTATGCAGTTACTTTTACTTGTGTTCTTTATTACTTTATTTTTATTATTGTGGTTTTGAGTTTCTGACTAGCGTCCTTTTATTTTAACCTGAAAGACTCTCTTTAGCATTTTTTGTAGGGTAGTTCTACTAGTGACAAATTTTCTCAGTTTTTGTTCAGTGGGAATGTCTTTCTCCTTCATTTTTTAAAGATAGTTTTGTTGAATATAGAATTCTTGAGTGACAGTTTTTTTTAATTCTCAAATTTTAAAAGTCAGGATTTATTTTAAGATTGCCCAGAAGAAGACCCTGAGGCAAAAATTTGAGTGCAAGTAGTTTACTTGGGAGTTAATCCCAGGACATATCAGAAGGGAGTTGGGAAGTGATACAGGGAAGGGAAAAGAGCAGGTAAAAGGTACTTAATCAAGCAAGTTACCACAGTGGGCAATTGGAGCTTAACACTGCTGTGGAACCCTGGGGGAAACATTGTAGAATCCACATCTCAGGGCTGTCTCACCCAAGGGATAAGAGAATGGGTGCATTTGTATATCAACTCCAGTCAGTCATTGCTCCTCTCCTTGCTTTGGCATTGTCCATAACAGCATTCAGGAGAGGCCCTCAGGAGTCCTGGAGATTTTTAAATACTCCCCAAATGACCATTGTCAGCTCCCTAAAAAACAATCTCAAGGAATGGCATGAATATAATTACCCACCTCCCTCAATGGACTTCAGGGCTGATTCTATCAAGTTCTGCTTACATCTCTTATAACCTGTCACTTTATAGGAGTTCAGACCTTCCCAGTGGTTCCTCATAACTAGCTCTTATCCTCATAAGGCTAGATACATCCCTTAATCTTATTCTAGCTCCCGCCCCTTTCAGACACTACCCACGACCCTCCACTGTGTGTCCTGGAACTCATGGTTTGCTGACATTGTCCAAGAATGGCTGCAAATTCACGTTATGATATCGAACTCCTAAGTTTGTAGTCATTTGATAGTTAACTGCGCATCTTTGAAGGTTTCTGAGTAGAAGAGTGGAAATAATCGACTATCCGGGAAGATTTGGGAGTGCAAGATTGGAGGAGGACAGGAAAGAGAGAAAAGCAGTGTGTGTGTGTGTGTGTGTGTGTGTGTGTGTGTGTGTGTGTGTGTGTGTGTGTGTGTCTACACGTACCACGCATCGCCCCCTCGCTTCCCTTCAGTTGCTCTTGGTCTCTCCATAAGCCTCTCAAAGGAGGAAAACAGTTTGTTGGACCGAAATGTGGTGAATGAGCCGATGGAGAGACATTTGTATAGAAAAGTACCACTGGTTGGTGCCCTGCCCTGTCCCAACGCTGGTCTCAGAAGCAGTTGCCCGGCAGTCCCTGTCGCCATGATTTCTCGGCTGCCTTCACACTTCTGCTTGGGTGTAGATGAAAGAATTTTTTAAAATTCTGTTTGTTTTCACCCTTAGCTGTGATTGATGCGTGCAGGACAAGAGCTTTGAGATAAATTTTTGAGTCATGAGCCTAATTGCCTTGAGTTTAGAAAAGGGTTGGTGACAAGCGCTGAACTACAGGCTTCCAAGCTCACTTTTGCCCTACAAAGGTAGATAGGTTAAAAATAGGCCCCATTTAAACCCTTGTCCGTTAAATGGCGCCGGTTTTCAGCTGGTCCCCTGGAATAAGACACATGCGTTTAAAAGCTTCTGTCTGGTTATCCCAAATTGGGAGAATCAGTTAAAGAAAAGAGGAAAAAACTATGTAAATTGAAAGAGAGGGTTTGTGGTTGGTCCTGGAAGCTTCCTGGGTCGTGTTTAATTTTGCACGGCCAGCCCATTTTGTCGTCTGTCTGAAACGCATTTTCTAGACAGTTACATCTCTGTCTCTCTTGAATGGTGATTGGTTGCACATAAGGGGCAGGAGATGACATGTCACTTATGGAGATAGAAGATTAGGAAGGAAAGAACCAGAAGACCCTTTTACAGTGATGGTGAGAAACCTAGTGATAGTAGAAAAAGCTTGCACGCACAGTTCCTGCCCTGTGTCTACTGCCCAGAAACAGAGGGAGTTAAAGAGAGATCTCTAAATGGTTTATGCCAATGCTCTTCTGCTCAACATCTGTTCCCCTCATTTTGAGTCTGGCCCTTGGACAAAGCGATTGCTTGATTGGTCTGTTCTGTGGCTTTCTTGGCCACATCTCCCCTTCACCCACAGATTAATCTGGAGGACTTGTCACTAAATGGATATGGTAAGAAGAAGGGCGTCTACTTTCTAAGAACACTTTTTTTTTTTTTAAGAGGAATGGAAGTACCATAGCCTGGTAACCTGAGCTTTCTAACAAAAATATAGTGACTATAAGATTAAGTTCAGAGTTTGTCTCTTGACAGGTGGACTCCAATCTAACGTCCCAAAGGATGCTTCTCTCTCTCCCCTCCTCCACTGTTTGGAGCATCTCTTCAATGCCACACACATACAAGCTCCCATTTCTTCCAAAAACAGGACTTGGCCAGTTGGCAGTTTCATGAAGGGGTGTCAGATTCTGGTGCTCGGGGAGGTGGTACTGGTTGGCAGATGTAATGGTATTTTATGAGGAGCGCTACTGTAGGGCATTATTGTCTTACCTTATTAGTATACCAGGGCAAAAAAGAGACCCCCTAATTTATACCTCCTTGTGCTAGCTTCAGGGCCTCAGAAACCTTGTAGATGTTTGTCTGCTTAATTTCTTATAGAAGGAACTGACATACATACAAAGAACCTGTACATACATGCATTTAGACAGGCACTTATATGTGAATATGTGTATATACACGTGTAGGTGTATATACTTACACACACAGAAATACATGGAGCCCCTGACACATGATTTGTGTTCATAGTCAAACAAGTCCTTGGTAGCTAGATTGAAGATGTAACCAATGGGCTTTATTACCAGTCATCTATCCCTTTCTGCCTCTTCCTGACTCAGATTCTGAGAGTTGAAAAAAAAACTTAGAGCATATCCAATAAAATCTTCAGTGCAAATACAAGAATCACATCTGAAGGTCCTAGTCTAAACATCCTTCATGGTTTGGGCTTTGGAGGGTGAGGATGGTATGGGAGGCCTCCTGCCTCAGGAATTAGCCACAGTGTATGCAAAACTTCGTGGGGGATATAAATGTGAGAAGTTGGTAGCTCCTGCTTTCAAAAAGCTTGCCATCTAAGTAGGAAGAGCGAAGTAGCTTGAGTAACTTGAAGTAGAAGAGCTGAGTGTTATACAGCGGCTCAGCGAGTTCAGAGCAGACTTCCCTGTAAGTTATGAAGGGAGGCTTTCTGGATCTTCTGATTTGTGCAGACAGAATTGAGATGGTGGCTGCAAGAATCACTGTAGGTGGAAGAAACAGTTCTTAATTCCAAAAGTTCTTTATTTTTTAAGTTTCATTGAGATAAAATCCTTAATCTGTCATGGTCATAGTAGCAGGGTGGTTAAGGGATTGGGCTCAGTGTTAGACCTTGGTTTGACTCTTGATTCTGCCTTTTGCTATTAGTCCTTTGAACTTGGGCAAATTTTTTAACATTTTTAAGCCTTATTTTTTTCATCTGTTAAGTGGGGCCAGTGTTATTGACCTCATAAGGTTATAGTGAGGACTAAATGAAATAATACTTAGAAATGTATTAAACAGTGCCTGGCACATATGAAGAATAAATGTTAGCTGGTTTTATTATTATGTAGCTTCTATCCATTGGGTATAGTTCTGCTTCTCCATAGAAACTTTTCAAATATTTAAAGAGAATTATGCCTTCTGTTTATCTTCTCTTTTTAGTTTAAAGCTTTCCTTTTAGGTGACTATCCTCAAATAGTTGTGTGTTTTATATATATAGTGCAGTGATTCTTAACCAGGGACAGTTTTGCTCCCTATAGGACATTTAGCAGTGTTTGGAGTTGTTTTTTGGTTGTTACAGCTTCAAGGGGATGTGCTACTGGCATCTAGTGGGTAGAGCCTAAGGATGCTGCTAAATTTCCAGCAGTGCATAGACAGCCCCCCACAACAAAGAAGTATTCTGTTCAAAATGTCAGTAGTGTTGATATTGAAAACCCTTGGCCTACTGGACTTTAAATAATTAAGTCCCTCCCCCCCAATATCTCTACTGATTAGAAATAGCAACATGTGGTGCCAAGAAAACTGCACAAGGACTCAGAAGTGGATGTGACTACAGGCAAGTCAGTTAATCTCACATAAAACTGTTCCCTCCCAATGCAGAGGGGTTGTAAATGAGAACAATTTGAACCCCAAAGAAGGATGATCTGAAATGGTTTTACATAGCCACATGTGTAATTTATGCTTCATTCTGGAAGAACATGAATGATAATATTGTCTCATTGTACTCTTCAGTGAGGAGGAAGTAAATATTTTTTGTTGGTGGTGCTGTTTTACTGAAGGTAAAAAAGCCAAAACATAGTTAAGTGAAATAGCTGGTGAAGTTGAAGGTCCACTGACTGACAGCTGGAAAAAGAATATACCCAGCTCCAGCCTGGAGGGCGTGTGTGTGTGTGTGTGTGTGTGTCCCATCTGTCCGTCCATCCCCCCCCACCCCCCCGTTTAACTGCATGATAAACTTGGGTGTTTCTCATTAGTATTATAAAACAGTTGTTCAAAAGTACATCTATCTCTGGATTTCGCGAGGTCTGTGTCTTGCAGGATTCAGTTAATTTGACAATTTCTGTATAATGTGAGGTCTAAATGGAAAAAAATTTCATGAGAATGGTAATTGTTTAAAGTGAGAGTAGCAGAATATGACGTACTTGAGCAAGAGCACTGGTCGATATAGGAGTTAGGAGACAGGACTGCTACTACCTGGGTTCCTGAGCAAGTCACATAACTGAGCCTGACTGTCTTCCCCTGTAAAATTAGAGAGAGAGAGAGAGAGAGAGAGAGTTATTTGGTCCCATGGGAGTACTGCACATGGCTTAAGCAGATGAGATTCTGAAAAAGAAGAGCTAAGTGGAGTTTTTATCAAAAGAATCCTTTAAAATGTGCTGAGGAAACATGCTCTATAGAGGTTCTTTGAAGGCGTAATATCTTTTGGTAAACTGATGCATTGTTTGGGGGATAAATCTGGCTGTTCATAAATTGATCTTCTGAAAGGAGAATGTACCTATATTTTATTTCTGTATGGTTTGTGACTCAGAATTGTTGCGAGACAACTGGATTTAGGAAGTGCTAGATGACTATGCTAATGATAAGTGCTGATTAAATATTGTCTTGTTGATTAGGGACCTACGCTTTGGTGCCTCTATTGACTGATAAAGTATGCTTCTAAGTGATTTTTGGCTGCCCAAAACAAGAATTTTCTTTTAAGGACAAATGCCAAGAATGGCTTATTTTCAGATCTAGTATTGTTTGGAAGCTGTAAAATGCTATTCCAGATGGAACTATCTACTGTTTTTTTTCTAAATGAAACTTTTCATTTTATGATAATTGTAAATTCACGTGTAGTTGTAATAAATAATGCAGAGAGATTTTGTCTGCACTTTATCCAGTTCCCCCCAATGGTAATATCTGGGAAAACTGTAGTATAATATCACTACTAGGGTATTAACATTGATACAGAAGTGAAGGTACAGAACATTTTCATCACTACAAGCATTCCTCAATTGCCCTTTATAGCCAACACGACTTTCCTCCTTCCCCCACCTCTCTTTAGGACTTAGCAGCCACCAATCTGTTCTCTGTTCTCTGGAGATTTACCCAAGTTGTTTTTTAAATCAAGTTTGTTCCTTTTCATTGCTGGGTAGCACTCCATGGTATGAAACTACCAGTTTTTTAACCATTCACCTGTTGAAAAACACATGGGTTATTTCCAGTTTGGGGCTATTCTGAATAAGTCTTCTATAAAATTTTGTGTACAGAGTTTTATGTCTTCCCTTCTCTGGGATAAATGCCCAGGAGTGCAATAGTTGGGTTGCGTGGTAGTTGCATGTTTTATTTTTTAAAAAATTGCCAAACTGTTTTCCAGTGTGCTGTACCATTTTATAGTAATACCAGCAATGTATGAGTGATTCAGTTTCTGTAAATCACCAGCATTTGGTATTGTTACTACTTTTAATTTTAGTCATTCTGATAGGTGTGTAATGATGTCTCATTGTGGTTTTAATTTGTATATTCCAAATGACTAATGATATCTTTAGTGAAATGTCTTTTCATGTCTTTTGTCCACTTTCTAATAGAATTTGTTTGTGTTTCTGTTGAGTTTTGAGAGTTCTTCACAAATTCTAGTCCTTTTGCAGATGTGTGTTTATTAATATTCTCTCCTACTCTGTAACTTGTGTTTATATTCTCTTATTATGGCTGTTTGAAAGGAAAAGATTAATTTTAATGATTTACAATTTATCAATTTTTCCTTTTGTGGCTGCGTTTTTTGGGGTCAAGTCTAAGAAATGTTTGCCACACCCTAGAGCCATAGTAGAAGATTTTCCATTATTTTTTTCCTAAGGTTTTAATAGTTTTACATTTAAGTTAATTTTTGTATAAGGTGTAAGACTTACATAGAGGGCCTTTTTTTTTTTTTTTTTTTGCTTATGGGGGTCCAATTGCTCCAGCACCATTTGTTGAAATAGCTGTAGTTCTTCCATTTAATTGCATTTGCACCTTTGTAAAAAATCAGTTGGGCATATTTGTGTGGGTCTCTTTCTGGGTTCTTCATTCTCTTCCATTGATTTGTGTGTCTGTCCCTCTCCCAATATCACACAGCCTGATTACTGTAGCTATATAGTAAGTCTTAAAATTGGATAGACTGATTTCCACAATTTTATTTTTCAAAATCGCTTTAAGTATTCTAGTTCCTTTGCCTTTCAGTATAAATTTTCGAATAATCTTGTCTAATATACAAAAAAAGCTTGGACAAGGACTGTGTTAAACCTATACATCAATTTGAGGAGAATTGGCACCTCTATTATGTTGAAACTTCTAATTCATGAACATGGTCTGTCTCTCCACTTACCTAAATCTTTTTATTTCTTTTATCACTGTAATATAGTTTTCAGCACATAAATCCTGTACACATTTTGTTAGATTTACATCTAAATATGTCATTTTTTGGAGCAGTTGTAAATGGTATCGTAGTTTAAATTTTGGTTTCCATGTGTTCATTGTCAGTAGGTAGAAAGACAATTGATTTTTATTTTGTATGTTTACCTTGTATCCTGCAACTTTGCTGAATTTACTTATTCTAGGAGTTTTCTTTGTTTTATTTTGTTTTTTTTTGTGGATTCTTTGGGATTTTCTATGTTGACATTCATATCATCTGCAAATAGGAATGGTTGTATTTCTTCATTTCTGATATGTATACCTTTTATTTTCTTCTTCTGCCTTACTGCCTTGTCTAGAATTTCTAGCCCTATGTTAAGTAAGAGTGGTGAGAGAAAACAGCCTTGCCTTGTTTTCAATTTTCAGCGGAAAGCATCTCCCTAAGTATGTTAACTTTATATTTTATGTAGATGCTTTTCATTCAGTTGAGGAAGTTCCCTCTAAATTTTTTAAAAATCATGAATGAGTATTATATTTTATCAAATGCTTTTCTGCACCAGTTGATGTGATCATGTGATTTTTCTTCTTTAGCCTGTTAATGTAGTGTATTGCACTAGTTGGTTTTGAATATTGAACCAGCCTTGCATTCCTGGAATAGATTCTGCTTGGTCAAGGTTTACAGTTCTTTTTATATGTTTTATTTGCTAATTTTAAAAGAATTTTTCCATGTGTGTTCATGAGCAATATTGGTCTGTAGTTTTTTGTTTGTTTGTTTTTTGGTACTGTTTTGGTCTAGTTTTGGTATCAGGGTAATACCAGTTTAAAATGAGATGGAAAGTATTTCCTTCTCTGTTTTTCTGGAAGAGATTGTGTAGATTCGTTTTCAATTCTTCTTTAAATGTTTGGTAGAATTCTTCAATGAAACCACACGGGCCTAGATGTTTGCTTTTTGTGAATATTAAAATTATGCATTCAGTTTCCTGAATATTTGTAGGCTATTCATACTATATTTCATATTGTATGAGTTATGGTAGTTTGTGTTTTTTGAAGAAGTGATCCATTTCATCTAACTTGTTGAGTTTTTGTGTATAGAGTTCATAGTATCCCTTATATTCCTTTCAATGTCTGCAGGATCTGCAGTAATATCCCCAGTTTTATTCCTGATATTGGTAATTGTATCTCCTCTCTTTCTCTCTTCTCCTCACTCACATCAGTCTTGCTTGAGATTTGTCAATCTCTTTAAAGAACCAGCTGTTTCTTTCATTGATTGTTCTATTTTGCTTTTCTGTTTCCAATTTTATTTATTTCTGTTCCTATCTTTATTTTCTTCCTTCATTTGCTTTGGGTTTATTTTGCTCTTCTTTTTCTAAATTCTTGAGGTGGAGCTTATTGGAAACTTTCTTTCTTTGCTAATGTATACGTTTAATACAATAAACTTCCCTCTTGACACTGCTTTAGCTGTGTTGCATAAATTTTGCTATGTCATATTTTTATTTTCTTTTCAGTTCAGTGTATTTTTAAATTTCCTTTGAGACTTTCTCCTTGACCCATGGATTATTTATAGGTGTGTTGTTTAGTTTCCAAGTGTTTGGATATTTCCTGTTATCTTTCTGTTACTGATTTTATTTTGATTCTATTATGTCAGAGAACATTCTATGTATGATTTCACTTCTTTTAAATTTGTTGAGGTTTCTCTTATGGCCCAAGTTGTGGTCTTTCTTGGTATAGGTTGCATGGACATTTAGAATGAATGTATGTTCTGATGCTATTGGGTAGAGTGCTCTATAAATGTTGATTAGGTCCTGTTGGTTGATGGTGTTGTTGAATTCTTCTGTGTCCTTGCTAATTTCCTGTCTGGTTGTTCTATTGATTATTGAGACAGGGGTGTTGAAATCTCCATCAGTAATTGTGGATTTGTCTTTCACCTTTCAGTTCTTTCAATTTTTCCTTTCTATATTTTGCTGCTTTGTTGTTTGGTGCATTTAGGATTGCTACATTTTCTTAGTGGATTGACTCTGTTATTATATAATGTCCCCTCTGTCTCTAGTAGTTTTCTGAGGTGGAGAAAATGTTCTAGTGAAATAGGGTTAGAGAGAGATTACCTCCTCCCAATACGGTCATGAAGGAGTAGGACTGAAGAGTTTGGATATTAATAGGAAACTGGAAAGGTAATAAAAGCAGCATAAATCAGAGAATTAATTTGTCCTTTTTTATTTTTATTTTTTACACATTTTTATAGAAGCAAGGCAACATATATAGGAAATTTTGAAGGTATGGGACAAAAAGTTTTTGGTTTCATTATTATAGTATAAAAGTAGTACATGTTTGTTTGGGGAAACAACTCTTATGATTCAAAATTTAAAGGAATTCAGGCAGGTTGCATCCCTTATTGCTCTTGACCATAGAATTCTCCCTGTTTCCCTCACCAGTCATAATCCCAAGATTCCAGATCTTTTTCTGTATGTACACATCTTTTTTTTTTTCCTTTTTGTCTTTTTTACTAACCAGTAATGGGATCGCAACCCTCGGTGTTGCGCCCGCACCGTGCTCAGCCAGTGAGCGGGAACCGGTCTCCACATGGGATCCGAACGCTCAGCGGGAGCGCCGCCGTGCTCCCAAGCGGCGCACTCTCCAGTGCGCCACCGGGCCGGCCCTATGTACACATCTTTTAATTCTGCATCTTGCTTTTTTAGTTTAACAACTCTTTGTGGACATTTTTCCATGGCAGCACATGAGTTTTCTAACATGTTTTTTAGTGACTACAGAGTATACCATAATATGGATATATCAATTTATTTGATGATTCCCTTAACTTAAGATACTTAGGTAATCTTTAATGTTGTTATTATAAATAAAGCAGCAGTAAAGTTTTTGTACATTTATCTTAGCATACTTCTATTTCCATAGGATATAGTCCTAGATGTGAAATATCTGGGTCAAAGACTATACTTAAAAAAAAAAAATGGGAGTGTGGGATCAAATCAAAATATATAAAATCTTCTTGCTTAATTGCTAAGGCAGCCTTTTCCTTAATTCATATTTCTTCCTTATGTTGACATATTCTCTTGCTTTTTTTTCTTTCTTTCTTGAGACATCTTTAATGGCATTTGCAGTATCATGATGTTGAAGAGGTTATTTGGATTTCTTTGCTCTTTTCCTATTTTTGAAGGCATTTTTTTCTTTGAACTTTGCTTTTCATTTTTAAAAATAAACTTTTACTAAAGTATACCATACATTAAGAAAAGTACATAAGCCATAAATGTACAGCTTCATGAATTATTACTAAATGGACATACCTATGTAGCCATTATCCATATGAAGAAAGAAAACATGACCAGCAACCCTCTCATGCTTGCTCCCAGATGGTGCACCATTCCCTCCCACCCCAGAGTAAGCATTAAACTGACTTTTAACACCATTGATTCTATTTCTGAAATATTACCTATAATTTATATAAGTGGAATCATATAGTATGTATTTTTGTGTGTGTATCTGCTTTTTCTTTTCTTTTTTTTTTTTTTTTTTA